>NW_019943164.1:143201-162988 GCF_002910315.2 Salvelinus sp. IW2-2015
GTGAATGTAATCTGTTCTGAATGCAGTCTGTCTGAATGCAATCTGTCTGAATGCAGTCTTTCTGAATGCAATCTGTCTGAATTGCAGTCTGTCTGTTGCCTGTTCTGTCTGAATGCAGTCTGTCTGATGCAGTCTGTCTGAATGCAGTCTGTCTGAATGCAGCTGTCTGCCTGTCTTGTTCTGAATGCAGTCTGTCTGAAGCTGTCTGTCTGAATGCAGTCTGTCTGAATGCCTGTCTGGTCCTGAATGCAGTCTGTCTGAATGCAGTCTTGTCTGAATGCAATCTTGTCTGAATGCAGTCTGTCTGAATGCAAGTTCTGTCTTGAATGCAGTCTGTGCATGAATGCAGTCTGTCTGTCTGCCTGTCTCTGTCTGCAGTCTGTCTGAATGCAATCTGTCTGAATGCGCTGTCTGAATGCAGTCTGTCTGATGCAGTCTGTCTGAATGCAGTCTGGTCTGTCTGCCTGTCGTCTGCAGTCTGTCTGAATGCAGTCTGTCTGTCTGCCTCGTCTGTCTGCGAGTCTGTCTGAATGCCAGTCTGTCAATGCAATCTGTCTGAATGCAGTCTGTCTGTCTGTCTGCCTGTCTGTCTGCAGTCTGTCTGAATGCGTCTGTCTGAATGCAGTCTGCCTGTCTGTCTGCCTGTCTGTCTGAATGCGTCTGCCTGTCTGTCTGTCTGCCTGGTCTGTCTTGCCTGTCTACCTGTCTGTCTGCAACAAGGGGACCGACGACAGACATCCTTCCTGCTCCATATAGAGCATGTCTCTCTCTTCAATCAAGTACTGTTGCATCGCCAACTCATGGCGCTCCTCCCACTGGGTCAGAGACACAGCAACTGTAGGAGTGACCAGGAGCAGTGTTGTTGTTGGTGATGTCACATGTGATGTCACAGTGGTGGAGCGGACTGTGTGGGTAGGACCAAGGTTAGGGCTGGGAGCTCTAAGGTTAGGCTGGGAGCCCCAAGGTTAGGGCTGGGAGCCCTAAGGTTAGGGCTGAGAGCCCCAAGGTTAGGGGCCGAGGCTGGGGTTCAACCCAGGGATAGTGAGCTGGGCTGGGCCTGGTGGTCCCTGGAGGGATACTCTCAGCCAGCCTGCTGAGCTGTTCATCCCACTGCTTTAGGAGCTCGTCCAGGTGTCTCTGGCGAATCAGCAGGCTGGTTTCATACAGACGAAGTGCTGGTAGTCTCTAAGCTGCGGCCCAGTCAGGTACCCACCCAGGATGTCCAGTACCACACGCTCCCGCCTGTCCAGATTTCTCCTTCAACTCCCTGGCATCCTCGTGCTGACTACACAGCTGCCTGCGCTTCTGCTGTAAGGACTTCTGAGTTAACAGAGATATATAGATTATTAAAGACATCCTGGTGCTGACGACACAGATTCCTGAGGGTAGAGAGAGACTGTTAGTGATAGATGAATAGAGCCTGTGCTTCTGCTGTACACTCCTGAGGGGAGAGAGATAACCGATCGCTGCAGCTGTACATAGTCCATCGTATATAGCCCACCCAATTTACCTACCTCATCCCATACTGTTTTATTTACTTTTCTGCTCTTTTGCACACCAGTATCTCTTACTTGCACATGATCATCTGATGATTTATCCCTCCAGTAGTTAATCTGCTAAATTGTAATATTCGCTCCGATTGCCTATTTATTGCCTACTCCTCATGCCTTTTGCACACATGTTATATAGATCTCTTTTTTTTTTCTACTTTATTGACTGTTATTGTTTACTCCATGTGTAACTCTGTGTTGTTGTCTGTTCACATGCTATGCTTTATCTTGGCCAGGTCCAGTTGCAAATGAGAACTTGTCTCAACTAGCCTACCTGGTTAAATAAAGGTTAAATAAATAAAAAATAAAAGAGGAGATGTGGGTTAGTAAATACACACAGACACTGTGACTGGCACCACCTAGTGGCCATCATGTGACACATCTACAGAACCATGTTCAGTATTAATGAGATAGGACACTAGTAGAGGACACTAATAGAGGACACTAGTAGAGCTCCTGGTTAACTAGAGGAGATAGACATCCTGCCTGTGCTTCTGCTGTACACTCCGAGGGGAGAGAGTAGAGGAGATGTGGGTTAGTAATACACACAGACACTATGACCTGGTACCACCTAGTGGCCATCATGTGACACATTACAGAACCATGTTCAGTATTAATGAGATAGGACACTAGTAGAGGACACTAGATTAGTATAAAAGCCTGATAACATATGATGACATTTGGGTAAAGTAAAGCAACCCAGGCTGAATGACACCCTCTCAGGAGGGCAGAATAGAACGTCACAGGATCAATCCCGTGTTTCAGAGGGGAGGAGCCCTGTATATATCAGTGACTGATTGTAAATCACATTTTAACACCGTCACGCCTCATTAAAGGGAGGGAGGCTGAGGTAGCACCTATGTTCACCGCTCCTTAACACAGCCAAACGCAAGAGGGAAAAGCTTGATAAAGGCCCAGCCTCCGTCAGAACATCCCGTAGACCAACAAACGGTCTGCCGTTCTGTGACATTCAATACACAATATAGAACAGACTGTCTGGAGCAAAGCGTTGATTCCCTGGAAGACAAGGAGGTCTGAGGTATCTATTAAAATGCACAATCTTCATCTCAGTGAGACTAGGCTGGTAAAATACAAGTAACCCTAAAAATAGCCTGCCGGTGTAGGGGGTCTCCTTCACACTGTGATTCCCACTGTTAGGGTCTCCTTCACACTGTGGACCCACTGTTAGGGGTCTCCTTCACACACTGTTAGTGTAGTGTTATGTAGTGTAGTGTAGTGTAGTGTGTGTTAGTGTAGTGTAGTGTTAGTGTAGTGTAGTGTTAGTGTAGTGTTAGTGGTAGTGTAGTTGTAGTGTTAGTGTTAGTGTAGTGTTAGTGAGTAGTTAGTGTAGTGTTAGTGTTATGTGTTAGTGTAGTTGTAGTAGTGTAATGTAGTGTTAGTGTTAGGTAGTAGTTGGTATGTGTAGTGTAGTGTAGTGTAGTGTAGTGTTAAGTGTAGGTGTAGTGTAGTGTTAGTGTAGTTTAGGTGGTAGTGTTAGTGTAGGTTGTAGTTGGTGTAGTGTAGTGTAGGTGTTAGTGTAGTGTCGTAGTGTTATGTAGTTGTAGTGTTAGTGTCGTGTAGTGTAGTGTAGTGTTAGTGTAGTGTTATTGTAGTGTTAGTGTTAGTGTAGTGTAGTGTAGTTTGTTAGTGTGTGTAGTGTAGTGTTAGTATGTAGTGTAGTTGTAGTGTTAGTGTAGTGTTAGTGTAGTGTTAGTTGTAGTGTTTAGTTGGTTAGTGTTAGTGTAGTTGTAGTGTTAGTGTATGTTAGTGTTAGTGTAGTTTAGTGTTAGTGTTAAGTGTTAGTTGTAGTGTTAGTTGTTAGTGTTAATGTAGTGTAGGAGTGTTAGTGTAGTGTAGTGTTAATGTAGTGTAGTGTAGTGTAGTGTTAGTGTAGTGTTAGTGTAGTGTTAGTGTAGTGTAGTGTTTAATGTAGTGTTAGTGTAGTGTTAGTGTATTGTTAATGTAGTGTAGTGTTAGTGTTAGTGTAGTGTAGTGTTAGTGTAGTGTAGTGTAGTTGTTAGTGTAGTGTTAGTGTAGTGTAGTGTTAGTGTAGTGTTAATGTAGTGTTAGTGTAGTGTTAGTGTAGTGTTAGTGTTAGTGTTTAGTGTTGTGTAGTGTAGTGTTAGTGTAGTGTAGTGTAGTGTTAGTGTTAGTGTTAGTGGTAGTGTTAATGTAGTGTAGTTGTAGTGTTAGTGTAGTGTAGTGTAGTGTTAGTGTATGTAGTGTTAATGTAGTGTAGTGTTAGTGTAGTGTTAATGTAGTGTAGTGTAGTGTTAGTGTAGTGTAGTGTAGTGTTAGTATTAGTGTAGTGTTAATGTAGTGTAGTGTTAGTGTAGTGTTAGTGTAGTGTTTAAGTTTAGTGTTAGTGTTAGTGTTAGTGTAGTGTAGTGTTAGTGTAGTGTAGTGTTAATGTAGTGTAGTGTAGTGTTAGTGTTAGTGTAGTGTTAGTGTAGTGTAGTGTTAGTGGTAGTGTTAGTTTAGTGTATGTTAGTGTTAGTGTAGTGTTTAATGTAGTGCTAGTGTTAGTTGTAGTGTAGTGTTAGTGTAGTGTTAGTGTAGTGTAGTGTTAATGTATGTAGTGTAGTGTTAGTGTAGTTGTAGTGTTAGTGTAGTGTAGTGTATGGTTAATGTAGTGTAGTGTTAGTGTAGTGTAGTGTTAGTGTAGTGTAGTGTTAGTGTAGTGTTAGTGTAGTGTTAGTGTAGTGTAGTGTAGTGTTAATGTAGTGTAGTGTAGTGTTAGTGTAGTGTAGTGTTAGTGTAGTGTAGTGTAGTGTTAGTTAGTGTAGTGTAGTTAGTGTTAATGTAGTGTTAGTGTAGTGTTTAGTGTAGTGTAGTGTTAGTGTAGTGTAGTGTAGTGTTAGTGGTAGTGTTAGTGTAGTGTAGTGTTAGTGTAGTGTAGTGTATGTTAGGTGTAGTGTACGTGTTAGTGTAGTGTAGTGTTTAGTGTTATTTTAGTGTGGTGTTAGTGTAGTGTAGTGTTAGTGTAGTGTTAGTGTAGTGTTAGTGTTAGTGTAGTGTAATGTCGTGTAGTGTAGTGTTTAGTGTTAGTGTAGGTTAGTGTAGTGTAGTGTATTGTAGTGTTGTTGTAGTGTAGTGTAGTGTTAGTGTAGTAGTGTAGTGTAATGTAGTTAGTGTAGTGTAGTGTTTAGTTAGTGTAGTTTTTAGTGTAGTGTAGTGTAGTGTTAGTGTTAGTGTAGTGTTAGTGTAGTGTTAGTGTAGTGTTATGTAGTGTAGTGTAGTTGTTAGTGTAGTGTTAGTGTAGTGTTAGTGTAGTGTAGTGTTAGTGTAGTGTTAGTGTAGTGTTAGTGTTAATGTTAGTGTAGTGTAGTGTTAGTGTAGTGTTAGTGTAGTGTTAGTGTAATGTAGTGTTAGTGTAGTGTTTAGTGTAGTGTAGTGTTAGTGTTAGTGTAGTGTTAAGTGTTAGTGTAGTGTAGTTTAAATGTAGATGTAGTTGTTAGTGTAGTGTTAGTGTATGTAGTGTAGTGTTAGTGTTAGTGTAGTCGTTAGTGTAGTTGTAGTGTAGTGTAGTGTGGTGTGGTGTTGTGTAGTGTTAGTTGTTAGTGTAGTGTGGTGGTAGTGTAGTGTTAGTGTTTAGTGGTTAGTGTTAGTGTAGTGTTAGTGTTAGTGTAGTGTAGTGTTAGTGTAGTGTTAGTGTAGTGTTAGTGTGGTGTAGTGTTAGTGTAGTGTAGTGTTAGTGTAGTGTAGTGAGTGTAGTGTGGTGTAGTGTTAGTGTAGTGTAGTGTGGTGTAGTGTAGTGTTAGTGTAGTGTAGTGTAGGTGTAGTGTGTAGTGTTAGTGTAGTGTTAGTATAGTGTAGTGTTAGTGTATGTTAGTGTAGTGTGGTGTAGGGTGTAGTGTGTACAGTGTGTGAAGCCTCATCTCTCCTCTTGGCTGTCCTCTGTCTCCTGTCTATCCAGGGAAGAGAGGACATAGTGTATAGTGTATAGTGTAGTTTAATATCTCACCCTTTCCTCTTGCTGTTCCTCTGTCTCCTCCTCTCTGTCCAGGGCAGAGAGAGCGTTATGGACCCGGGCCAGCCGGCACACAGAGACAGCAGAAGGTTGACTATCTTATCCATGTCCCGATGAGCATCTTGTACTTCTCCCTCTCGTTGGGCTTACAGTGCTCCTGAACCAGGCTCTCTATGTGGCCCCCTAGGCCCGGAACCTCCTCTGCTCCTCCGCCAGAACCTCCTTCTCATCCCGCAAGGAGGTAATGCTCAGAGTCAGGGCCTGGAGTAGCTCCACCTAGTGGACGGGAGAAGTTAGCAACAACGGTGTATTGTGGTCTATTGTGTCTCCACTTCTCTTAGAGATCTTCTGGATCCCCGAGGACCATAGGTTGGATGAGCATTTGTCTTTCATTTTCCTTACTTTTTATCAATCAGTTAATTCATAGATTCATGTAATTGTATTGCCTTTGATTTGATCTGATAAAAACAATTGTTTACAAAAAAAAGAAAAATAATTTTAAGGTAAATTCAGACCTTCTTCTGATTGAGGTCTGTCTCGTCCTCATGCAGATCTGTGTCCTCCTCTCCTCCTCCTCCTCCTCTGATCAATGCATTCTTGTGCCTCTATTTATGCTTCCTATGTTACTCAAGCTTTTTCACATATTTGTATTCTGACTGGCCACTCAGCATGTCTTTGTATTCTGACTGGCCACTCAGCATGTCTTTGTATTCTGACTGGCCACTCAGCATGTCTTTGGTTGATTCAATACACTGTTGAAGTACCTAGTTGTATTCATACGAGTGGATCAAAGCTTTGAGAGTAACGATGGTGGATGTACAACTTCCTGTCAAGAAATGTTGTTCCCCATATATTTATAACATTACTACTGCCTTTTATGTTTGTTTATCACTACAGCTGAGCACTTTTTTGGGGCAGTTTAACTACTGATTGGTCAGAATGGTCAGAATCACAGAACTAGAATGGCTTCTATTTCTCATTCTGTTCCTATTGGTTCAGGAGGAACCGGACCTGAAAAATCAAATCAAATCGGCCTGTTTTCTTTACCAACATAATAGCACGCTCTCACACATATTAATATGTAGTCACAATCTAAGGCAATATTATGCTTCAAACACTTCTAATTCAGACTCGAAAATGATAGTTCATGATAAAAGCTACCATGGCATTGACAACAACTGCTATTATTATTTATATTATTAAAAAAAAAAGGAATGTAAGTGGCTGTACATATGGTGTCTGCTAACCTCTTCTGATTTTTAATATGTAGATGACAACAAAAACAAAAACATTTTATATTTTTTGGAAACTGAAAAAAACATGTGAAATTTAAAACAAATGTGATTTTTCTCAGAGAAGGCAAGGTGATGTCATGATGATGTCATGTTCTAGAACTTGTGAAATCAACAAAACATTTCACCATGTCATTGGAATTAGGTTAAAAGTTGGGTGAAAAACAGACTAAATATCCTTTTGTTGATGACTTTTTGCAAATCTAACCTGTTTTCTACGTTGATTTAACATCATCATATTGATTTGTTGGGTTGAAATGACGTGGAAACAACCTTGATTCAACCAGTTTTTGTCCAGTGGGAAGTGTGTTGAAGTGTGTGTGTGTGTGTGTGTGTGTGCGTGTGTGTGTGCGTGCGTGCGTGCGTGCGTGGTGTCAGCGTGAGTGAGTGTAGAGTCCTGTGACTCCTTGCTTGTTTTCCCTCCACCAAAATGTACTATGCCAATTGATATTGTTGTGTCCTTTCGAGAGAACCTTTTAAAGCATCTACAGATTATCCTAATTTGAGTCAAATATACTGTATCAGGCACATATTCATGTTAATATTTTCACCAATAATGGTGCCATCCATATTTTTCTTCATAGCTTTTCAGAAGCATAACTGAATTCTCAGATTTGACAGATTTTCCTAATCAAAATTCCATGTATCAATTGTGCTTTACGAAGCGTAGGAGAAGGGAGGCTGATTGGAAAAAAGATCCTTGTTTTACAAATAAATCTATTTTTAAACAGAGCCTTTGTTGTTGTCTTTCTGTACTTTGACTAACTATTCTATAATGTCATCAGCCATGTTGTATCTGTTATTGATGAGATTAGATCCATTTTATTGTCCCTGAAGGGACGTGTTAGCCTGGTCCCAGATCTGTTGTCTCCTTCTATAGCCTGGTCCCAGATTTGTTGTCTCCTTCTATAGCCTGGTCCCAGATCTGTTGTCTCCTTCTATAGCCTGGTCCCAGATCTGTTGTCTCCTTCTATAGCCTGGTCCCAGATCTGTTGTCTCCTTCTATAGCCTGGTCCCAGATCTGTTGTCTCCTTCTATAGCCTGGTCCCAGATCTGTTGTCTCCTTCTATAGCCTGGTCCCAGATCTGTTGTCTCCTTCTATAGCCTGGTCCCAGATCTGTTGTCTCCTTCTATAGCCTGGTCCCAGATCAGTTTGTGCTCCATAGCTCATTGTCAGATGTCAACCCAAATGTGACAATGAGTGGACATGATAGCACCAACAGACTGGCACTCAGGCTAGATTGGGCATGATAGCACCAACAGACTGGCACTCAGGCTAGATTGGGCATGATAGCACCAACAGACTGGCACTCAGGCTAGGGACATTCAAGTCAAGTCATACTGCAACATGTTGCTTTTATTGTTATTTTTTTAACGTTATTTATTTAACCTTTATTTAACGAGGCACGTCAGTTGAGAACAAATTCTTATTTACATTGACGTCCTACCCCGGCCAAACCCGGACGACGCTGGGCCAATTGTGCGCCGCCCTATAGGACTCCCAATGTGAAACAGCCTGCTTGTGTGAAGTGTGTGTGTTGCAGTTCACGTTCCACATCCTAGAAGTTGACTGGTCCACTGACTGTCCTAGTGACTTGACTTGTGGACTATTTGCCCTCAGGAGAGCACATTAACCCAGTGTAACATGATAGCTCAACATAGCAGTGTCAGAGTGCTGGTAGGACTTGTCATAATATTCTCACCCTTCCTTCCACTGTTAAAGGGATATTTCACCCAAATTACAACAACAAAAATTTCACACATAATTTCCAAATCATCCAAATGTATCTCAAATTGATTGTGATGATCAATGAAGTCACTTATAGATTAATTRAACATGATGGAGCATTTACCGTGAATGCAGTCTTCGCTATTGTGGGAACATTRCCTTTAAATGTCAATCACGCTGAACTTCAGCGAAACGGATTGAATAGAGCCCTAAACCAAAGCATGGATTGCTGTCATACCAGGTCCATAGACTCCTACAGGGTTAGAAAACCAATAGACTATCCCTATAATTCCCTCCTAACTGCCTGTTGTATTACAGGACGCGAGAAATAGTCTAAAGAAACATGCTTGTTTATCAGGTCTGCGTTCAGCATGACAACATTGTGGAACGTTCAGATAGAAATTAGTTTTGTAGAACAGACATGCCTCTCTGACATGTAGGGTAAATCATGTCTGCTCTGCATCATGATGTTTCTATCTGCAAAATTCCAGAAGGTTTGTCCACTGAACGAGGTCTTGGTTGTTGACAGGAATCAGATCACAGGGGTGTGTAACCTTTATTTTAACTTTACGAAGTCAGTTAAAGAACAAATTCTTATTTACAATGACGGCCTACCTCGGCCAAACCTGGACGACGCTGGGCCAATTGTGTGCCGCCCTATGGGACTCCCAATCACGGACGGATGTGATACAGCCTGGATYCGAACCAGGGACTGTAGATGCAGTGCCTTAGACCACTGAGCCACTCGAGAGCCCATGCTACAACAGTAAACAGCAGAGGTGACACAAACAGCTATGTGTTGACAATAATCTTTGAAAAAATGCTAACAACTATAGCAGTTAATATACAATGATATGCTTTTTATTCATAGAAAAGTAAAGCTGTAGACAATGTCTAACAGGTTATACAATACACTGCTTGATATCACTGCAGCCTCTCATTAACACCCAGTGACAATATCATTTTGTTTAGTTTTTTCCATTAAGAGCAAAACAAATGTAAAGTAAATGTAAGTTTTGAGTATTAGGCTCTGTCCCCCAAATGGCACCCTATTCCCTATATAGGCCCTGGTCAAAAGTAGTGCACTATATAGGGAATAGTGTTCCATAGGGTTCTGGTCAAAAGTAGTGCACTATATAGGGAATAGGGTTCCATTTGTAAATTAGCCCTCTCTCTGCAAGTTAAAGTTTAATACAGGTTAACATTTCATTTTGATCAACAACAGTAGTGTTGGATACAAAGAGGTTTAACAGGTTAACATTTCATTTTGATCGACAACAGTAATGTTGGAGACTAAATAAATAAATAAGAGTGTTTAAAGGGATACTTCTACTAGCGTGCTAGCAGATACCATAGACTTTCAGTCATTGCGTTAACGCTAGTTAGCATTGGCTCGCAAAACTACCTCYAACTTCCTTAATACTGGACACGGAGACGCCACCTGACTCTGGGGAAGTAGACAAAGGGYCTCRTTACCAAAATCMCKTMATGGAAATGGCTTCAGAGCTACATCAAATACCAGTCTGGATTGTTGAAGCACCTCAGGACATGAGGTATCATAAAAACATGATTTAAGTGCACATGGAGAAAACAGTTCATGTGAGTACTGTCTATGCCTTGTCGTGTCAATCAAAAGTGAATAAAGACAAGCTATCTATACTGAGTGAACCTCCAACATTGTACAAGATAAGCAACCTGGTGCAACTGAAGGGAAGGATTCCTGACATTTTAGTGCAGTCAGATGATGCAATACACAGTGCTACTTTGAAAGGCCTTTGAACAAAGAAAGGGAAAAAAAGAAAAAGTCCTCTCACTACCACATTCCAGAGTCAGRTCACATCACTTGAAATCTGAACCCACTTGATCGCTAACAACTGACACACAGTACACTTTTGTTAGAGAAAAGCTATAAAATAAAAAAGAGAGTATTCTTTGGTCATTGAAAAGGAGCWCACTAGAATGGAAGCCATTTCCCCAGCAGCAAATAAACAAAAGCTTCTCACCACAATAAACAAAATAGCAAAGCAATTATACCGAGGTATCATAGTTTAATACAATCCCTTTAGGAACTCCAACTTACATGACTGATTCTATTGCTTTGTGTTATGATAGGATTTCACAAGTGATAGTTGATGCCACGTCATAATCCAATTCACAATACGTTCATTTAGACAGCTCAATAATATAATCCCCACCCTCTTATTTATTTGGTCTTACATTTTTTTTTTTTTTTTTTTTATAAATGGAAAAACATTTGAAATAACCAAGAAAGTTTTTAAGTGGCAAATCAAAGTGGTAAATACCCCAAACGGCTTACTTAAAGTAAGAGCTTTGAGTTGTGTGGTAGATCTTGTCAGTAGCCACATCCTCAGAGCAGGCAGACTCACCCKAACGTTCACGCTGTTCTCACACAAAGGAGTCGGGAGACTGAGATCCTGGGAACTTCACCAGGGTTTTATGCTTGAGGAACCCAGTGATGGACGTGGACTTCTTTACCGTGGCCGAGGTTGCAGCGTGCCTTGTGGGTCTCTCCCCTGAGGACTGGGGTGTAACGCTACCCCCTGTGGAAGTCCAGCACTGAGGGCCCCCTAGCATCTCTAACAGGTCCTTGGGGCCGGTCTGGCCCAGGTACTGCCAGGCCTTCTTCCCACTGGTATCCCTGAGGGCCACGTTAGCCCTGAACTTATAAACAAGCAGTCGGATCATCTTCTTGTTCSCGTGGATGGAGGCCAGGTGAAGAGGCGTGTAGCCACAGGTAGTCTTCACATCCACGTCCAGTTTCAACCCGGCTTTGTTGACTCCGTACCAGAGTGTGTTGAGGACCCGGTGGTCTCCATGTTTAGCGATCCAGTGCAGGATGGTATAACCAGTGATGAAGTCTCTCTTGGTGAGGAGGCTGGGTTCATCTCTGAACAGGGTGTAGATGTCGRTCCAGGTCCCAGTGGCGCCCTTCACCAGCCAGTCATGTTCCTTCGCCTCCAGGGGGACCAGATCGTGGCGGTGGAAGTAGGAGCTGTCATGGCCGCCAGAGTTAGAGGCTCCGTTCAGGCTCTTGTTACTGGAGGCCCCGGAGTGCATCTCCCCCCTCAGGTCTCTGTAGCTGGGTGTACGAGAGGTGGGGGTGGAGAAGGAGTGGCTGATGCTGAGGTTGGAGGAGAGGAGGTGGAGGCGGTGGTGCCGTGCCGAGACGCTGTCCTCCGGGAACAGTTGGTCCATGTCGGCGCCGAGGCTGCGACACATACGGCTGCGGAACCGGCTGCTGATTCGCCGAACAGGGGGTCGGAGGAGGTGCTCGGGGTCTGAACCAGGAAGAGAGATGGACTCAATGGACTTGGACCCATTGTCATCATGGAGATGACCTGTGGAGTGGTGCCATGACAACGCTCTGTTCGCCTCATCGTCAAGGTAACCGGTGGAGTGATGGTGAGGCCAGGGCGCTCTCCTCTCGGCGCGGTGCATCTGAGAGAGCAGTTTGGCCTCCTGAGCACGGCAGAGCACCTCGTGCACTTTGACCCTCTGCTGCTCATCTGGGTTGGCCAGGCCCTGGTAGCTGAGGGTTTCATTGCTGGCCCACTCCTCTCTAGGGGAGCGCTGGGGCCACTCATCCCTGGAGTCCMGTGACTGRGCTAGGGAGAGACTGCTGTGGCTGAAGGAGAAGTCAGAGCTGCCCTGGTGGTGGTGGTGCTCAGGGTACCCAGACCCACCCGTAGACCCAGCAGGAGTGTGGTACTGGTAGGCAGAGTCCAGGGATAGGCTGCATGGGAAAGGCAGGGTCTGGGCTCCGGACTGGGTAACAGCAGCTCTTCCCTCTTCCGGATACTGGATGTCAGGAACAGGGGCTGGGACTCCATCCTTCTGTGGTATAGGTAGGCTGCCATTGCTCTGCGTCAGCTGAGAGGCAGGTGTAGCGTGCAGTGGAGCTGCTGGGAGTCCATCTTGTTTTGGTCTGGGCTGCTGTGGGATCCTATGGTGGAGGTGATAACTGCCATCCAAGTTGCCATTACTCCGCGTCACCTGGGGGTCAGGGGTCAGGGGAGCGTGTGGAGCAGCAGAAGGACTGTAGCCATCAGATAAACAAGGAGAGGAGCTGGCATGCTCTAGAGTGGTGAGCAGTGGCCATCCTGTAGCTGCTCTTCTGTGGTCAGCTTCAGAAGTTTTCCTCTGTGGCTGCACTGCATTCTGTGGCACCTGTGTTGGCTGAGGCGCTGGAGGTTTCACCTCTGTGTACAGGAACTCAGGGGGCGGATAGGACCTCTTCCTCTTTGGTTCTTTTGACTGCTGGCCAAGTTTGGAACCTCTGATGTAAATACCTTTGTGATTCAGTTCCCATTCTGCTTCAAAGCTCTGACCACTCCYATCTTCTGACCCCTTTGATATTGATGCATTGTACGATGGGAGGAATGGTGCATCTCTGTTGTATATAGGAGGTGGCACATGTGGCGAGGAGCATTGGATAGGCTTTTCGTAATTGATAGTTGTTTCCACATTGTTGTTGTCGACAATTCCAGCCGAGGCTAATACCTTGTCGGTGAGTTGGTTGGTGTCGCCTGGTGGAACGTGTAATTCATGAAAGTGGGTCTCAATCAGTCCCTTCTGACCTCTCTGCCGGTTTCGGTTTACCGGAGTTCTCGATGACTGGACTCTCTCTCTCCGTATCGCCTGTGGCTCCGGTTGTTGTCTAGCGGGAGGCTTGGGTGAGTGGTATGCGGAGGCGATGTCTCCAGCAACCTGCCCCAGACATTTCTTCCTTAGCACAACGTATGATACTCCCTCCTCTGGTTTCACCACAGCCACAGAGTTCACAAACGTTTTAAACAGTTGCCGGTTGAGCGTCTGGTTCTCGTGGTCGCGTAGGAAAGTTTTGAAGTGCGCCAACAGTTCAGAGTTCTTCACTCTCCCACCCTTGAATTGGAGAAAGTGCAACACCGAATCCTGAGTAAAATCGGTAGCCATTCTGTCTGTTCGCTTGCTTCAAGTTTCAAAGTTCAATTGATTGTCACGTTTTTTTCTTCTGCGGCAGCAACAATTAACTCCACCCCATCTGAACATGTTTCACTCCACCTGAACACTTGAGCTTCAGTCAACATGCCGTTAGCCTTGCGCATGAAATGTCACGTTATATAAATTGCCTACCATACGCTGGGCTACATTTCAATGTTGAAATTTGAAGAAAGGACAAATCATAACCTACAGCCTTCGCCTGGTCAACGCCTATCACTAAAGCGCATGCTGCAGTCAGGCCTGAATCCTTTCATTGCAGGAATCTGTTCTCTTATCATACACGTTGACGAAAGAATCATTATAGGGACTGGGAAAACGACCCYGAATTCGTCCCAAATGGCAAGCCCCTATCTCAATTAAGGTAGTCACCCTGCCATCGTGTTTTTATTATGTTGATGTACATTGTATATGTTCTGCAAAATGCTGAAAACTTTTATATCGAGTAACAAATTACATGAGATTGTTAAACGTTTTTCTTTATTGGTGCCACAAGGTGTACCAGCAGAGCATAGGCAGTTACCAGCACCCAAGAAAAAGACAGCTGCTTTTTGCAATAAATACAAAACATGTCATTTCTGAACAGTGAAGATAAGGTATTATGGTGGATTCATCTTCATCTCTCTTGTAACAAAAGCTGTTCATCTTAAAACAATACACAAACTGGGTAAAAAACCAAAACATCTGTAATGCTTCACTGAGTAAAATGAATGCTCTTTCATCAGTAATAGGATTCTGTTATCTTCTTTGCTTTTACTACTACACTGTGATGGGACAAATACATGAAGGTTGTGGACAGAGGATATTTAGATTAAGTTAAAAAATATATTATAAACAAATCAATCAGTACTTCACACAAATCACCTATTTCCTACTTTGGCAGGTTAACACAGTTATCTAGTATAAACACATTTACATTCAAATCAAACTTTGAAGTGACAAGTTTTGTGAAAKATTAAAAGCAACACGCTGAGGAAAGGAAGGAAAGAAAACAAATATATGTAACTTACAGAAGAGGCTTTAGGTTCAACGACAGAAATAAGATGACATGACCTTAAATTAGTCAAGGAAAATCTCTTACACACAGAATCACTGGGAGAAAGACAAGATTTATATCAATATTTTTTTTTAAATCCTTTTCTATTCAACAAATATTTATGAAATAGCAGCTTCTTTTTCCTTTCGTGCCTGGTACGGTGGGTTAATGCCCATGACTGCTGGAACACTGGGAACACTTGGACACCTCTTCCTTGCAGATCAGATAAGATGACGAGAAGGCCTTGGTTTCTTTCTCTTCTCTATGTGACACTGACGGGTTGGAGAGGGGGCAAGGGGGAATTGTTGCCCTCCTGCCTGACTAGCAGGACACTGCACCCCCCTAGAGGCCCCTCCGGAGGGCCCCCGCTCTCGTCGCTGTAGAGCCGCTTGATACCGTCGTAGAATTCGTCGACCTCCATCTCCTCCACCTGAAAAATAATGATAACAATAATAGATTACATTTGTATAGCGCTTTAAAAAAAATAGTTGTTCTCAAAAGCTACTTAGGCAAAAACATAATACAAATCAAATGTTACTGGACACACTTTCACATGGTTTTATTGGCCTCTGGCAGCCAGAAGGCAGGAGTTCAGTTTGCATCAAATATCAATAGCTCAATCAAATTATAATTAGTCACATGACCGAATACAACAGGTGTAGACTTTACAGTGAAATGCTTACGAGCCCATTCCCAACAACAGAGTTAAAGACAAATATTTACACACAAAAAAAAATAAGGAAATAGGACAATAAAAACAATAACGTGACTATATACAAGGAGTACCAGTACCAGGTCAAGGTGCAGGGGTACCAGGTAGTAACATGGCTATATACAAGGAGTACCAGTACCGAGTCAATGTGCAGGGGTACCAGGTAGTAACATGGCTATATACAAGGAGTACCAGTACCAGGTCAATGTGCAGGGGTACCAGGTAGTAACATGGCTATATACAAGGAGTACCAGTACGGAGTCAATGTGCAGGGGTACCAGGTAGTAACATGACTATATACAAGGAGTACAGTACCGAGTCAATGTGCGGGGTACAGGTAGTAACATGACTATATACAAGGAGTACCAGTACCGAGTCAATGTGCAGGGGTACCAGGTAGTAACGTGGCTATTATCAAGGAGTACCAGTACCGGAGTCAATGTGCAGGGGGTACAGGTAGTAACATGACTATATACAAGGAGTACCAGTACCGAGTCAATGTGCAGGGGTACCAGGTAGTAACGTGGCTATATACAAGGAGTACCAGTACCGAGTCAATGTGCAGGGTACCAGTAGTAACATGACTATATACAAGGAGTACCAGTACCGAGTCAATGTGCAGGGGTAAAGGTAGTAACATGGCTATATACAAGGGTACATGGTAGTAACGTGGCTATATACAAGGAGTACCAGTACCGAGTCAATAGGCAGGGGTACCAGGTAGTTGGGTAGGGATGACTAGGCAATCAGGATATATAATAAACAGAGTAGCGGCAACGTATGTGATGTGTGAAAGTGTGTGTTGTGTCAATATGTATGTATGTATGTATGTGTATGTATGTATGTATGTATGTATGTATGTATGTTTGCATGCATATATACACTGCTCAAAAAAGTAAAGGGAACACTTAAACAACACAATGTAACTCCAAGTCAATCACACTTCTGTGAAATCAAACTGTCCACTTAGGAAGCAACACTGATTGACAATAAATTTCACATGCTGTTGTGCAAATGGAATATACAACAGGTGGAAATTATAGGCAATTAGCAAGACACCCCAATAAAGGAGTGGTTCTGCAGGTGGTGACCACAGACCACTTCTCAGTTCCTATGCTTCCTGGCTGATGTTTTGGTCACTTTGAATGCTGGCGGTGCTCTCACTCTAGTGGGTAGCATGAGACGGAGTCTACAACCCACACAAGTGGCTCAGGTAGTGCAGCTCATCCAGGATGCACTCAATGCGAGCTGTGGCAAGAAGGTTTGCTGTGTCTGTCAGCGTAGTGTCCAGAGCATGGAGGCGCTACCAGGAGACAGGCCAGTACATCAGGAGACGTGGAGGAGGGCAACAACCAGCAGCAGGACCGCTACCTCCGCCTTTGTGCAAGGAGGAGCACTGCCAGAGCCCTGCAAAATGACCTCCAGCAGGCCACAAATGTGCATGTGTCTGCTAAAACGGTCAGAAAACAGACTCCATGAGGGTGGTATGAGGGCCTGACGTCCACGGGTGGGGGTTGTGCTTACAGCCCAAAACCGTGCAGGACGTTTGGCATTTACCAGAGGAACACCAAGATTGGCAAATTCGCCACTGGTGCCCTGTGCTCTTCACAGATGAAAGCAGGTTCACACTGAGCACGAGCACATGTGACAGACGTGACAGAGTCTGGAGACGCCGTGGAGAACGTTCTGCTGCCTGCAACATCCTCCAGCATGACCGGTTTGGCGGTGGGTCAGTCATGGTGTGGGGTGGCATTTCAGGGTTTCTGGGATGATGGTGTTTATGTCAGCCATGACAGGCCTTTCAAAGCATTTTATGGCGGTAGTCAGACAGGTTACCTTGGCATTCTTAGGCACAGGGACTATGGTGGTTTGCTTGAAAAATGTAGGCATTACAGACTGGGTCAGAGAGGTTAAGCGCATGTTCGGAGTACGCGTCCTGGTATTATGTCTGGCCCTGTGGCCTTGTGAATGTTAACCTGTTTAAAGGTCTTGCTCACATTGGCTACGGAGAGAGCATGATCATACAGTCCTCCGGAACAGCTGGCACTCTCACGCATGGTTCAGTGTTGCTTGCCTCGAAGTGAGCATAGAAGTYATTTCGCTGGTCTGGAAGGCCCACGTCACTGGGCAGCTCTCGGCTGGGTTTCCCTTTGTAATCCGTGATCGTTTCCAAGCCTTGCCATATCCGACGAGCCTCAGTGCTGGTGTCGTAGGATTCCATCTTAGTCCTATATTGACCCTTTGCATGCTTGATGGTTCGTCAGAGGGCGTAGAGAGATTATTAAAAGCGTCCGAGAAAATTGTCCTGCTCCTTGAAAGTAGCAGCTCTAGCCTTTACCTCAGTGCGGATGTTGCCTATAATCCATGGCTTCTGGTTGGGATATGTGCGTATGGTCACAACGTCGTCAATGCACTTATTAATGAAGCCGGTGACAGATGTGGTAAACTCCTTAATGGCATCGGATGAATCCCGGAACATATTCCAGTCTGTGCTAGCGAAACAGTCCTGTAGCTTAGCATCCGCTTCATCGGACCACTTGCGTATTGAGCGCGTCACGGGTACATGCTGTTTGAGTTTTTGCTTGTAAGCGGGAAACAGGAGGATATAACTATAGTCCGATTTGCCAAAATGGAGGGCGGGGGAGAGCTTTGTACGTGTCTCTGTGTGGAGTAAAGGTGTCTCTAGAGGTTTTATCCCTCTTTGCAGAGGTGACGTGCTGGTAGAAATGAGGTAAAACCGATAGCAACAGTGCTGAACTCTCTCCATTTACAGGCAATTTGTCTTACCGTGGACTGATGAACATCAAGGCTTTTAGAGATACTTTTGTAACTCTTTCCAGCTTTATGCAAGGCAACAATTCTTAATCTTAGGTTGTTACGGATACAGGTATCCTGTGTGTATCCTATGTGTATTTATTTTCTCTCCTTCTCCCCTCACAGGTGGCAATCATCATTCCCCAATCTGTCATCAATCAGAAGACACCTGCTCCTTTTCCATTAACCAATCACATCCCCTTGGTTTAAAAACCCTGTCAGTTGTTTTCTCTGGAGCTCAATCTCTCTGTAGATCTCTTGTTTGGTTTAGCAACTACATGTCACTTTGTCCGTTATCCTGTGAGTATTGTTTTTGTTATGGTGTTTGACTGTTTGTTGGATGGTGGGAAAAGGGGGTAACAAGACAGGTTGCCCATGGGCATACACTACCCGTAGGAATACTTTGTCTAAGAACACTAGTTAGAACTGGGCGGACCACCCACTGTATTTTTGGTTAGTTAGTTAGCTGTATTGAAGTAGGCTAGTCTAGCTTAGGGGTGTTTTTGGATATTTGTTTCTTTCCTTGGGTCCAGCTCAGCCCCTTTTCCTGCCCCCCCTTTACCGTGTGTTTACCAAATAAACCATGAGTGTTTGACGGTAATTTAGTTATCTGTGGTTTTTCGTTCTCACTGTTACGTTTTCACTATTATACTTTGCATGAGTTATGTTACGGGTCTCGTTACCATCCCCCCCTAGACTGCCGGGCCAAAGGGATTCGTAACATAGGTCTTCTAAAAATATAACACAAAAATAACACCATTGGTCAGGAGCCCGTAAAAACGTCAGCCATTCCCTCCGGCGCCATTCTCGTCATACCATGCATTTAGTTTTTACGGAAAGGGATCACCAAAATAATATTTGAAAATAAATACGGTTCTGCTGCAAAATTCACATAAACTTTAAGAATACCACGGGAGCAAACGGAAAACACGGCAGTCGCACATGGCGTCCCTCCAATCCCCCCCTTGCATTTAGAATCAAGGCAGGTAAAATAGCAATAGTAGGCTAAGGTAGGTAGGTGTTAAAAATACTTTACTCCGGTTGATGGAGTAGCCAAGCTCTCACCTTGCGCTTAGCTGAGAGCTTGCTGCGCAGGTGGACTTGGTGGGGWTGGTGGCGGGGCATGGGCGGACCGTGGACCCGGAGCAGGGTGGTGGAGGAGGAGACCCAGGAGAGGCTTCGGTCCCTGGGGTCTGTGACTGGGGAGTGGAGCCTGGTGCTGGACTCTCCTTCCCTGTCGCAGGGGTCTGGGGCCAGACTGGGGATGCGGTGCAGGGGCTGGTAGATGTAGACAGTGTTGGGAGGCAGGGAAACTTCCTGTGTGGACAGGCGACGTGAAACCAGCGCTTGACAGCGGATGAGTTGAGAACTGTCGATCTAGAGGGGGAGTAAAATGAGAATCTTGATTATAATTATGTTATTGTGCATAAAAATGCAGGTAGACTATATTATGAAACCAATGGACAGCAACGGTTCCCAGGGGAATCCTGATAATACCAGTGACTTAAAAAAAAAAAACATGGATTCGATACGTGGGAGGGACTACAACATCTATGTTATGTAAACATCCATATTTTTTCCCCCTGTATTTGTTATGATTTCATTGAACAGATGGTGAGAGAAAGAGATGGGAGGTGAGTGTGATTCAATCACACTCACCTCCCAGTCTTTCCTCTCACCATCTGG
>NW_019943164.1:169181-170868 GCF_002910315.2 Salvelinus sp. IW2-2015
TTCATTCACACTCACCTCCATCTCTTTCTCTCACCATCCGTTCATTCACACTCACCTCCCATCCTCTTTCTCTCACCATCTGTTTCATCACACCTCACCTCCCATCCTCTTCTCTCACCATCCGTTCATTCACACTCACCTCCCATCTCTTTCTCTCACCATCTGTTCAATCACACTCACCTCCCATCTCTTTCTCTCACCATCTGTTCAATGAACAGATGGTGAGAGAAAGAGATGGGAGGTGAGTGTCAAATAGGCAGTAGGTCAGACTAGAATCCACGTCAACATTGATAAATGTGCGCTTTAGGCAGAAGCGCTGACTGTCTAACCGGCCCCTATCCATACTGTACTGCAGGCCTAAATGTGTTTTTCTGAGCAGGAGGATAGTGAGAGTTTAGTACCTGTGCTTTCCTGAGCAAGAGGACAGTGAGAGCCAGCCCGTCAGGGCAGATATTCTCCAGCTCCAGGGAGACGAGGGCCAGCGCCAGCATGGATCCCCGGGAGAGGGGCTGTAGCAGGGCGCTGTCGGCCAGGCAGTAGTGCAGCTGCTGGGTCAACACTGACAGGTGCTGCGACGGGTTACATCCCAGCAGACCCACCGCGAACCGGGACTTGCAAGACAGCACCATGGCATGGAACTGAAGGGGAACAGCAGTGTGTAAGAGAGTGGTCTTAGCAACACTAAGGTTATGGATTCACAACCTCGGATCCCCATAGGGATCGCATATACATAATAAACATACTAAAATGTATGCACTCGAGTTAACTGAGGGAGAACAGCAGATTATAGACAAAGAGTGACAGTTACAGTTGATGGAATTTAGCTGAATAAACACAAAACTGTGTTGTGATACATTTTCTAAGTCATGTTATAAAGTGGTAACCTATAGCTCATAAACAGGGCAGTATTCTGGTGGATACAGTCACGGGTAGGACTGAGCCAGATCCTCCACTGCAGGCTAGTTAGTGGTTCTAGTGGTGGTTCTGGCTAGGACAGAAGTATGAATGTGGTGACAGAATACAATACTCACAATGTGTAGAAATTCCAGCGGTGTGGCAGCGTGCAGGTCCCAGTTCAGTTTATCCAGAATGATCCTCTCCATTCTCAGTATCTCTGATGGGGAACAGCCACATCTGCTGCTGCTGGCCAAGTCACGCAGCAACGGCACACGCTGGGCACACACACAGAGAGCGACACAGAGAGAGAGAGACGGAGAAAAGAGAGAGAGACAAAGAGGACTTCTGGTTAGTTGGGTTCAACCCACTTTCTGCCAACTTGGTGTGTAGTTCTCTAGACTTCATCTATCATTACAACTATTGGAGCGAATCTTCACAGTGAGCAACATTTCAGCATTTGGAAAATACATTTTTGTTGGGACGTTCATAAAATAGTTTGTTTTTAATACAGCTACAAATCCTATTGCCAAATGTTTGGATAACAAAGCTGAATAGAAAGAAACAAATAATGTGACTAGTGAAGCACACTAAGGAAGGACTGATGGTGTGAGGCTAGGATGTATTCACCTCGTCTTCCTCGCTGGTTTTGGCAGCCAGGAAGTAACAGGCGATGGCGATGCAGCGGAGGTACTTTGGACGGGCCTAAGGAGAGGAGAGAGAGAGAGACAGGGTCAGGAGGACTTAGTGACGTCACTAGTACCCCGTGTCTAAACTCAGCATCCTGGGATTT
>NW_019943164.1:171265-175638 GCF_002910315.2 Salvelinus sp. IW2-2015
GGTTAAAGACATTCTCCAGGACTACTCCTCTGTAAGGCAGGCAGCCCAGGTTAAAGACATTCTCCAGGACTACTACTCTGTCAGGAAGGCAGCCCAGGTTAAAGACATTCTCCAGGACTACTACTCTGTGAGGCAGGCAGCCCAGGTTAAAGACATTCTCTGGTACTTTTGTATACCTTTTAGCCAAAAGCGGTCCTCGAAAATTGCCTACTAGTCTTTGACTCACTCAAATGGCGAGGGGCTGAACCCCATTGGCTGGAACTTGAATTACTAGGGGGCTGGCCCAAGTAAGGGAAAATATAAAAAACAAAAATGGGCCGCAAACGTCAACAGCGTCATGCGAATCAAATTAGAAAGTCTAATTTTCTCACGTATATGCAGAGCAACGCTGCTAAATTGAGCGAATAAATGGTGTGGGTCGTTTGTAGCAAAGGAATTTGAGAAATTGTTATGATCTTCCCTATGTAGACTAGCTAAAGATCTAGTTTAAAATCTATTGGGCTGTAAGACAAGGTTTCAGTTAAATAGGCTATATATTTTWAAACAATTGCARCCTACCGGTGTTGATTTCAATCGCATATAGCCTAGGCAGGCTGGAATACTCAAGGACTCTAATTTCAAGAGAGAATACTGTTATGCAGAAAGAACGAGACTAGCTAAATTCTTTATTAACTGCTCAGGTGTATCTACTACCCTCCTCACGCTCGTGAGCTRACATAACAACTAGTGCAGGCAGGTATGGTGGCTCTGGTAGGACATAAGAGTAAAAAGGAACATGCAACAATAATTCACAATGCCAACGAAAAGATGGYGCCAAAGAACATGGTTGACGTTTTACATTCTCCCAASCAATTGTGYAATTTTGTTATTTTATTTGCGTAACTTATATTTTAACTTATTGTGTACATAATGTTGCTGCTACCGTCTCTTATGGCCGAAAATAACTTCTGGACATCAGAAAACCGATTACTCACCGCGGACTGGGAAAAACTTTTTCCTTTAACGAGTCCGACGAGAAAGGATATCCTGTTTTCACTGGAACATGCCCAGAACCACGCCTTTTGCGTTAAGTAAAAACACCAGAAAAGGGGACGCAGATTGGGGATCCTTCTGAGAATCTGGAGGCGAGCGAGTAAACTCCCAATGCCTTCCATTCCACTTGCTAACGTGCAATCGTTGGAAAATAAAACTGATGAAATACTATTAAGATTATCCTACCAAAGGGACATTAAAAACGGTAACATATGTTTCACCGAGACGTGGCTGAACGAAGAAACGGACAATATAGAGCTGGCGGGATTTTYCATGCACCGGCAGAACAGAGACCTACCTCTGGAGTTCTCATCTATATTATTCGTAGCTGTCTATTTACCACCACAGAACGAAGCTGGCACTAAGACCACTCTCAACCAACTCTATAAGGCCGTAAGCAAAGAAGAAAATGCTCAGGAAGAACGCCTCAAAGTAAGCAATATTTAATTAAGAACGAGTGGAGCTAAGCTAAATTTCTTTATATATTACCAAACCGTGGCCTTCCAGGTTGTGTTTAACTCGGAAACTCTACCGAAGATCACTTCCTTCTCAAAACGCAGTAATGGTCGCCATGTTGTTTGGTATAGCTTCACTGCCAACCCTGTATTCGAAAAGTAAGGATAATTCTTAAAAACAAAATGTAAATCGCGCGGTTGGCATTAAGAACTAATTTGTCATTTCGATCGCTGTCAATCCCGTATTGTCCTGGTGATCTTAAGTCAACATAGTATATTATTAGCTTTCAATTAAACTAGATCACTGCTGATGTAGAAACTGACGACCTAGGTTTGGAGAACTTAGGCGAGGTTAATTTGGTTTGGCTTTGCCGGCAGGGGCTTAGTGTGAAACCAATTAGAAGTCTACTAAAGTGAGTAAATCCATGCACAATTGATATTGATAGTTTAATTCCACATCCCTAAAGGAAAGAGGCGCAAAGACAATCCTGAGCTGTAGTCTGTTGTTTAGTACATATCTTATCTCCCAAGGGCTACATTGTAGTAAAATTTTGTATATGTCATCTTCATTTGCGTAACTATATATTTTACCTTATTGATGTACATCCTTATATGTTTCGCTGCCAACAAATGATCACTATGGAGGTTCTTAAATGGCCTGAAAACTGATAAGAATGATGTTACAACTGGAGTTTGTCTCGGATCACTGCGAAGAAAAACAGAACTTGATTACTCAGAAGCGTTAGTGTGAAAAAATTAATATCACCACCGCGGAATACTGGAAAAATAATGGAACGTTGGTTGCATCTTTTCACTAGAGCTGCCTGAATCGAAGAAAAGCTAGATTATCCCTGTTTTCAAACTGGACAAGGGCCGCAAGCTCCCATTTTGGCTGCCGGCTTTCATCATCCGACGTGATGGTCTAAAAACACTCCTCGGGAAACGTTTGTTCATGTGGGATAATAAGGGGGCTAACAGATGGGTTGATCAATCTGCGAAGTAATTTATTGTGTTTTTTTTCTGGAGGCGACGAGTAACGACTCCCCCTAAGAGAAAATCATCCAGTTTCCTTTCCAGCAAAGTATGGGTAATCGTGAACAATTAATGGGGTTGGGAATGGTCTAAAGAAAATCATCATAAAATGGAGGAGATCGAAATACTGATTAAGTATTATCTGGAGTCTTTATTCCATTGCTAGTGTTTGTCCTAAATAGGTGACTATTTTAAAATAAACGGTAACAAACATTTGTCTAACTCTCTGGATGAGACGGTGCTTGAAACAGAAGAAACGGAATATATGATCCGGCGGGATGTTTCATTCATCCCGGCAGAACAGAGACCTACATCTAACTTCTCCTCATCATTATATGTTTGCTCGTAGTCTATGTTCTCATATTAGTTACCCACAGAACTCTTAAAGCCTAGGCACTAACCATTCAACCAACTCATTATTAAGGCCGTCAGGAGTCTAGTCGAGTATTTGTGATGGTGGGGCAATTGTAACGTGCGAAAATTTCTTACCTGCAAAGTATTGCACTTTATATTTTCTAACAAAAGACATAAGGCGCTCATAAACCAATGATATAATGAAAATGCTGCATCAGTAATCAATGCAGACTGGCTTTTAGTCAGCTCCGAAGAGGGGTTGTGACTTTTAATATGCATGTGCCAAATCTTATATATCGAGTTTTTAACAAATGTTGATTATCAATATTCCTTACCAGTATGGAGCCGAACATGTTATTGCACCGTTGGATCTGCAACAGCACCTGAAGGGATAGAAGACGGCTGGGAGGGGAGGTGGGGGAAAATACGTAGAGAGCCCAATAGTGGTGGTATTTTCGCTTTATAAGTTGTTTTTAGCTATCCCGCAACTGAGATTCAATCCATAGCTTCCCCACCCTCCATTAGTTGGCAAAAAATCTGACCACATTATCTATCCCTTATAGATTTACATAATTTTGTCTTCCCTGTAAACATTTTAAAAATGCTGAGCCAATGGTAGTGGGCCCTTTTTATTCACGCTTGAAAAGCAATTTTAGGTATCTTGTCACCAAAAAAAATTAATAGGCAACTGGTAGATTCCCCTTGGACAGTTTTGAGCTGATTCTAAGATATTCGCGTCAATAGGCTATGAGAACTATCTACCTTTAAAGTTGGTGTCAGGAAGGCTATGCTAGTGAAATGCTGAGCGGAATGGTCGTAACTACTATCCACAGGTAAGTAGGTTGGGGTAAGGCGTAGCCCAGGACTGCGGGGGGTGCTCCCTCGCGAGAACGATCATATGGTCCGGGATTCCCATCTCTCCATATTGCCGCAGGAGGTTTGAAGGATGTAATACACGGTGAAAGGTTTTAAGATAACGATCCTCCATATTTGAGAGTTCTGACATATAATTTTTTTCGCTCCGGCTCCAATCCATTAAGTCAACATTTCAAGATGGACGTCGTCCCCACAGTTGACTGGTACGTACATCCAACCAGAAGCCATGAATTAACAGGCAACATCCGCATCGGACTTAAAGGTTAGACTGCCGCTTTCAGGAGCGGGAAGACTAACCGGATGCTTCTAACACAATCCCCATCCCTCTTCTCATCTTCCGCTCAGAACGAACCATCTAACAAGAGCGTCAATAAGAATTAAGATTGAATGCTACTCACTTTCCAGCTCGCAATCGAGTCAGAAAGCCCAAATAGTCTCTGAACACATAGAGAGCACCCGCTGTCTGGATGACGGTGTGTGGATACCGCTCTCGGTAGCCGATGTAACATAACCTTGAAGCACATGTCAAGCATTCAAAGTCGGCTGGGCCAGACGGATTCCAACTGTCCTCAAAGCATGACACGGAACCAACTGTCAAGTGTCTTCACTGACATTTCAAACCTC
>NW_019943164.1:175663-179021 GCF_002910315.2 Salvelinus sp. IW2-2015
ACAGGCCCACATTAACATCGACGGGGCTGTAGTGGAGCGGGTCGAGAGTTTCAAGTTCCTTGGTGTCCACATCACCAACGAACTATCATGGTCCAAACATACCAAGATAGTTGTGCAGAGGGCACGAGAAACATTTCCCCCCTCAGGAGACTGAAAAGATTTGGCATGGGTCCTCAGATCTTTAAAAGGTTCTACAGCTGCACCATCGAGAGCATCCTGACCGGTTGCATCACCGCCTGGTATGGCAACTGCTCGGCATCTGACCGTAAGGAGCTGCAAAGGGTAGTGCGAACGGCCAAGCTTCCTGCCATCCAGGAGCTATATAATAGGCGGTGTCAGAGTAAAGCCCATAAAATTGTCAGAGACTCCAGTCACCCAAGTTACAGACTGTTTTCTCTGCTACCGCACGGCAAGCRGTACCAGAGCSCCGAGTCTAGGACCAAAAGGCTCCTTAACAGCTTCTACCCCCCAAGCCATTAGACTGCTGAACAGTTCATAAAAATCGCCACCGGACAATTTACATTGACCCACCCTCTTGTACACTGCTGCTACTCGCTGTTTGTTTGTTACCTATGCATAGTCACTTCACCCCCATCTACATGTACAGATTACCTCAACTAGCCTGTACCCCTGCACACTGACTTGGTACCGGTGCCCCCTGTATATAGCCACGTTATTGTGATTCTTATTGTGTTACTTTTTATTTTAGCCAACTTGGTAAATATTTTCTTCTTCTTGAACTGCACTGTTGGTTAWGGGCTTGTGAGTAAGCATTTCACGGTAAAGTCTACACTTGTTGTATTCGGCGCATGTGACAAATAAAGTTTGATTTGATTTACAAAGCGAACATAACAAACACAACTGTTTATATGGATTCTACTGACAATTAAATGGCATATGCTACACATGTTAATTGACGCCCTCTACTCACGCTTACACATTTTTATGCCTTTGATGGCATCTCTCTGTGTGGTTTTGGTTATACCGTTCATCTCTCATTCCAGGATTTTGGGAATTACCGCCTTAGTACAAAAGGGGGCGCCAAAACCACACAAAAGCCCAGTGGCGTCATTTACCAGAATGCTAACAAAATTAGCACAAGTAATAGCTACTTTTCATGCAGGATACTAGCAAAATATGCTAATGAGCGCAAACAAAAATAAACGAATTACAAAGACAGGTAATCCAGCTCATAAAGGTATACATATATAGGTAGGAGCTATTGAATGTCATTTCTGGTGAGTTTGGACATTTACAAGCGAATGTGAACGAGGGACATTGGGCATAATGAACAAAGTTTTGACACATGCTTGTCTGAAAGAAGAACAGTACTGGCTCTGGAGCAGCATGTGTACATGCTGTGTCTGTGTGCAGTCTGGAGTCACTAGGTCAACAAGCCTGCCTGCTCAGCTCAGAGAAGATGGGGGAGGAGCAGACGGGCCAAGAACAGAGAGGAGAAAAAAAAACTATCAAGATAGTAGTGGCAGCTGTACAGATAATTCATTTAAATAGCTTTGATTTCTCAAACACGGCAGAAAGCTAACACTATATGATGCACCGTTATTAATTCAGCCACCTACTTAAATAACTAGCAAGTTAAAAACTTAGGGTCACGTAAACACAGAATTCTGCATTTTTCACGCAGGAAAAAAAGAAACCACATAACAAATACACCACATAACCAAAAGCATGTGGACACCCCTTAAAATTAGTGGATTCGGCTATTTCAGCCACACCCGTGCTGACAGGAGTATAAAATCGAGCACACAGCCATGCGATCTCCATAGACAAACATTGACAGTAGAATGTGGCAGTAGAATGGTACAGAAGAGTTCAGTGAGTTTCAACGTGGAACCGTTATAGGATGCCACCTTTCCAACAAGTCAGTTCATTAAATGTCTGCCCTGCTAGAGCTGCCCCGGGCAACTGTAAGTGCTATTATTGTGAAGTGGAAAAACATCTAGGAGCAACAACGGCTCAGCCGCGAAGTGGTAAGCCACACAAGCTCACACAAAGAGTGGGACCACCGAGTGCTGAATCGCGTAAAAATCATCTGTTTTTGCTTGTAACACTCACTAMCGAGTTCCAAATTTCCTCTGGAAGAAACGTCAGCTCATGGACTGTTTGTCGAGCACTTAATTAACTGGGTTTCCATGGCCGAGCAGACACACACAAGCCTAAGATCACCATGCGCAATGCCAAGCGTCGGCTCGAGTGGTGTAAAGCTCGCCGCCATTGGACTCTGGACCAGTGGAAACGCGTTCTCTGGAGTGATRAATCACGCTTCCCTGTCTGACGGACGAATTTGGGTTTGGCGGATGCCAGGAGAACGCTACCTGCCCGAATGCATAGTGCCAACTGTAAAGTTTGGTTGCGGAGGAATAATGGTGTGAGGCTGTTTATCATGGTTTGGGCTAGGCCCCTTAGTTCCAGTGAAGGGAAATCTTAACACTACAGCATACAATGACATTCTAGACGATTCTGTGCTTCCAACTTTGTGGCAACAGTTGGGGAAGGCCCTTTCCTGTTTCAGCATGACAATGCCCCTGTCCACAAAGCGAGGTCAATAGGGAAATGGTTTGTTGAGAGTGATGTGGAAGAACTTGACTGGCCTGCACAGAGCCCTGACCTCAACCCAATCAAACACATTTGGGATGAACTGGAATGCCGACTGCAAGCCAGGCCTAATAGCCCAACATCAGACCTCACTAATGCTCTTGTGGCTGAATGGAAGCAAGTCTCCGCACCGATGTTCCAACATCTAGTCGAAAGCCTTCCCAGAAGACTGGAGGCTGTTATGACAGCAAAGGGGGGGACCAACTCCATATTAATGCCCAGGATKTTAGAATGAGATGTTTGATGAGCAGGTGTCAACATACACTACATGACCTAAAGTATAAATATCTTGCTGCATTTTGTAAACGCAGATCTAAAACTCTTTTTATTGTAATTTCTGCTCGGCATCAGACACACATTTTGTGCTTCAGTTGCACCTCTCCACTCGRATGAGAATTCAGGAACGGGCATTCTATCAGCAGACAGCACTCTGACTGATGTCTAGCTACTTTTCTCSGTGTAGCCCACCTACTTTTCTCTGGTAAAATTAAAGATGAATTTTAAGCAAAACATTAGAAATAATGCAGCCAGCTACATTTCCTATGATAAACATTAGAATGCAGCCAGCTACATTTCCTATGATAAACATTAGAATGCAGCCAGCTACATTTCCTAGAATGCAGCCAGCTACATTCCTTATGATAACATTAGAATGCAGCCAGCTACATTTCCTATGATAAACATTAGAATGCAGCCAGCTACATTTCCTATGATAAACATTAGAATGCAGCCAGCACATGCC
>NW_019943164.1:179046-216896 GCF_002910315.2 Salvelinus sp. IW2-2015
TGATAAACAGTAGAAATGCAGCCAGACTACATTTCCTATGATAAACATTAGAATGCAGCCAGCTACATTTCCTATGATAAACATTAGAATGCAGCCAGCTACATTTCCTATGATAAACATTAGAATGCAGCCAGCCTACATTTCCTATGATAAACATTAGAATGCAGCAGCTACATTTCCTATGATAAACATAGAATGCAGCCAGCTACATTTCCTATGTAAAACATTAGAATGCAGCCAGCTACATTTCCTATGATAAACATTAGAATGCAGCCAGCTACATTTCCTATGAGAAACATTAGAATGCAGCCAGCTACATTTCCATGATAAACATTAGAATGCAGCAGCTACATTTCCTATGATAAACATTAGAATGCAGCCAGCTACATTTCCTATGATAAACATTAGAATGCAGCAGCTACATTTCTATGATAAAACATTAGAATGCGCCAGCTACATATGTCTCAACTCATGTGAGTAAATAAGTGCCTAAGAATGGCAGCGCGCGAGAGCTACAATTTTGCTTTATGGTACTTACAAAACAACGGATGTAGTCACTGGGGGGGCCTAGCTTAACCCGATGATGCCTTACTCGAACCTCAAGAGACATGTAGAATGCAGCCAGCTACATTTCCTTATGATAAAACATTAGAATGCAGCCCACGCTACATTCCTATGATACAACATTAGAATGCAAGCCAGCCTACATTTCTATGATAAACATTAAAGAATTGCAGCCAGCTACATTTGCCTATGATAAAACATTTAGAATGCAAGCCAGCTTACATTTCCCTATGATAAACAATATTTCCTATGATAAACATTAGAATGCAGCCAGCTACATTTCCTATGATAAACATTAGAATGCAGCCAGCTACATTTCCTATGATAAACATTAGAAATATGATGAACATGCATTCTTTTTGCAAAAAATACCTCGCTTTTTCATTGTAATCTCATTTACTTGTGCGGCTGCCAGCCAAATTGCGTTGCACTTCTGTTGTCATGTGATGAAAACAAAGATATTTTCTGTCGAATGTTAATGTATTTTACGTGAAGGGAAACTATAGTTGCACGTCCCCTGAACACTCTATAGAAGAATAAAAAAACACCTATATTTACAATATAAAACACGACCCCTGTCAATGCACAGCTGGACTCACCTGCTCAAGTGACTGGCTCAACTGCTCTGGGGAACTACGGTAAAGCTTCATAATGTWAAATAATGTAACCGGTGAAATTATGAAATTTGCAATCTGTTTTACCTCCTAACATATTGCACAAGTTGACTGCAGGTATTAACTTAAAAAGTATCGACAAATATTCAAATGTATTGAAAAAACTTCAAATAAATAGTTTTGACGGTTTTGACATACTGAAAAACCATCCTGTAGCTATTTCCAAATACCCTGGTATACCACCCAAGCCGAGCTCTTTATAAGGGAGCCAGGCTAATACTAGGGGAAGTAAGATTAGTCTGATAGATACAGGAAGAGACAGGAGAGCTGCTTCTGTCAACAGGCCTAAATAAATCACACACTGACACTTCCTGAGTGAACTCTAGAGTGTATGGTACTTCCTGCAACATCAGGTTTGATAAGTTACAGATGAACTTATATATTTAAAAAAATATATTTCATCGAGCAAACTCATAAAACCGTCAAATCTTGTCCAAGAGTAGTCACAGTGAAGATAAGAAATGTATCCTAGCCTACACAGCTGGTAAGGTTGAAGATGCTGTTGACATTCTACATAGATCTATAGCTGATAAGACTAAAGATTGTGGTGCTATCTTACCTTTATAGCGCCTAAAAACCTGTCTAAAATACTGATGGTTAGGGAGAGGGTCTCTGGATAGAGCTTGGTGTCACTGTGCAGGTCAATGAGCCAGCACACAGCCTCATCACGCTGGGCAGGGGAGATGTCTGTATCCTAGGGATAATCACAGAGGGGTCAGTTAAAATGACAGGACACCTCACAGGTCAGTTACAGAGGAGACATAGCATGAGCGTCAGTAAACAGTGAGTGATCCGTTCACATTCAGGGGGAAATAAACTCAAAAGATCCAATTAGGTTACAATATCAATGTCCAATGTATCAAAACCACTCACTTAAAAATGACTAACAAAAGTCCCAATCAAAACAACCAAAATCATAGACTTGATTAAAGTACAGAAAAATGTTTTATTGAAGGAGAGCCTGAATGTCAATTAAAGAAACAAATACAGTCAACATTTCAACTAAGAGGGTCAAGCTGTCCCTTGAAGACAAAGAATGACTTGAGGCACAGATCAACCAAACCAGTGAATAAGTAAAAGATAAGGACCAACTGACTTTCTGAACTGGTCTGCGTACCTGTAACCTGACACGGGTCTAACCAGCACCCACTGGAAGCTTTTAGCCTCAAATTACACATTATTCCCTATTTAGTGCACTACTTTTGACCAGAGCCCAAGTGCACTAGTGAATAGGATGCCATTTGGGATGCAGCCAAGTGTTGCTTTAAAGTGACCTGAACTCTAGCCTTGCCCTAAAGCCACTTCTCACCATCATGTTGCCTTGTTAAAGTGCCTCTTGACTCATCATGAAATTACTCAGTGAGCAAAACAACCAATGTACTAGGACCAAGTCATTGTCTTGACATGAATTGACTGACTGGTTTACCCCTTCTACTGCACTCCGTTTTGGGACAGGGAGTACTGTTTTACTGCACTCTGTTTTGGGACAGGGAGTACGTTTTACTGCACTCTGTTTTGGGACATGTGTCTGTTACTGTTATGTTTTAATTTCCATAGATAATTTGTAGAGAGATAAAATGTTGAAGGTCAGAGCCTTATACATTACAGTTGGATAAGGCTCAATATCCGGCTCTGGTGACACTGGCAGTAATAGCTTATCTTAGCAACATGTTGATGACCACACTGTGTACATGTGTACTTTTAGGCAAATCAGATAGATAGAAGTGTGCTGCAGTGAGTCAGCAGGAAAGAGCCTCAGATTAACAGTCAGGCAGGCATCCTTTTCGAAATCCTGTTAACTTGCTAACACTTTCAGCAGGTTACTGTTGCTAGCCAATGATCAGGGCAGGACTGTTCATTGGACTTATGAGTAGGATGGAAGTGAAAGCATGAACCTATTAGCCACAGCAGGTGCTTCAGTTTTTAAATTGAACCGTTATTTAACTAGGCAAGTCAGTTAAGAATAAATTATTATTTACAATGACGGCCTACAACGGCCAAAACCTAACCCGAACAACGCTGTGCCAATTGTGCGCCGCCCTATAGGACTCCCAATCACAGCCCATTGTGATACAGCCTGGAATCGAACCTGGGTCAGTAGTGACACCTCTATCACTGCGATGCAGTGCCTTAGACCGCTGCRCCACTCGGGAGCACAATATTTGAGTTCCCATACCAGGACTTGAACCCAGGCCCCCTGGGTGAAAACCAGAAATCCTATGGGAACCTTTAGATAATGGCCCGTTGCACTCACAAATGAATGCAAATGGGTCCTACTCCTAACAGTGACCTTAGGTGATACACATATATGTATCATATCTGTACCAAGGAAATAACCTAAGAAAGATACCACCTCAAAACAAAGTTTAACATGACCTGCTGCATTCTCTTTCATATGGACAACAGCACAGTGTTTTTGTGTTGTGGGATTCACCTGAACGCCGGTATACGTCTTTTTGGGCACGTACGCCTTCCACATCTGGGCTTCCCTAGAGGCGGCCTTTTCCAGAAGAAAAGACAGCCTCTGGCTTTCCAAGGGTTCGGCAAACTTCCTCATTGCGACCCCTGGATACGCCTCCCTCCCCACTGGATACAGCTACCTGTAAAATGCCAGAGATGATACTTTGTGTTTTACAACATGTTTATGAATTGCAGTTACACCCCAGTTAAGATGATACCAAACAATCACTTCCTTATGAATACTACTGTAACCTGGTTTACGGACACTGGTCCCCACTAAATACGCTCATTCACTTTCCCAACTAGCGAAACTCTTGTCTGTAGTAACAACCGCGATGAGGCATTCTCTCATATCGAGACGATTCAGGCTAATATTACCGATACCGTTTGTAACGAACTAGCGAGTTATGGTAACATTAGTAAACCAGTTAGTTGACGTAACAGCTAGCTAGCTACCGAACTAGCGAGAACAGAAACAAACACTAACCGATGGTAAACGTTAGCTAGCTAATAATAAAACATTTCATTAATAGACAACGCATATTATCCAAGATAACTTAATGTATTTATAAAAACGATATGGCTAGAAAGCTCTACTTCATGCTAGCTAGCATTAGCTTACCTCCCCTGCAAAGCTGTGGGAATCACAGTTTGACTTGGAAATCATCCGGTCCWTTAAACTGAGGTAAAACAAAGAGGTAAATCGGGTCTTAAGTTACTCCATCTTCGATTTCATGTTGTGTTTTATTTTGGGGATAAATGGGGGTCTTCCAAATGAAATGTATATGAAAATGGTACGGAATAGACAGATATGTCTACTTCCGAGTAGGAGACTCTGGGGAGAGAGAAATCGATCCGCATACGTGCGTCACGTAGCTGGTCCCGAAAATGAATATTGTACAAATATTTGGGATAAATGTTATTTATTATGGTAAATTAAAAATACAATTGTTGTTTTCGGGTTTATCATGATGGATTTGAGCTATGACATTACATTTGTTGTCAATTGTATTCGATGTTTGGTAGACCTATTTTCTATTGCGAATGAATCCTACTACAATATTATGTTATGTAATACGTTTCAGACGTTTTCTTTACCCTTTGCCAACCACGTCTGAATATGAAACAGATTTGTATAAATAAACCACTATTTGTGATAATACTGTGCATAGGGGACATAAATTCGAATAAAACAGAGAGACCACACACCTTGTTCTTGACAGTAATCATAAACCTGGAAAATGATTTACTGCCAATGCTTCACCCCTAAATGCATGTATACATMTTTTCTTTGAATTATTGATTTTGCTTTATAAAACCACCTCAGTGCTTGGGGTTTTGTGTGATGTGCAGGAACARTAATACAGTATCATGACTATAACATTATTATCATAAATTCCCCTAGTCATCCCTGAACCAATTTATTGAACCTCTATTTAACTAGGCAAGTCAGTTAAGAACAAATTCCCAAATATTCTGCAGACAGTTGGTTGGACCAGAAAAAAAAGAAGGAAAAAAAAGGTCGTTTTATGTTTAAATGCCCTACATACAATCCGAGCTAATTATTTCTAACCAATCGTGAGTAAAAGGGTTTGTCCAGGCATCCAATAGAAAAAAAATAAAAATTGGGCGGACTATTTGAACGGGAAAAAAGGAGAAAGATGATTGGCTCGTGGAAGTGTCAATATCGAGCTGGTGTAGATGGTGTAGAAAAACAACACTCCATACGAAATCCATTGTAATCTATAAGTAACGTTTAACCACGTTACTTATTACAACATTAGTTTGTCTAGCACTACCAACTCTTTAATAAGTACTAAATAGTAGTAAACTACAAAAGGAGGCAGACTTTCCTCGACAAGTCAAAACAAGGAGGATAGCTACGTACATGATTGGCTAACGCGACATTGACGTCCGTTTCTGGGTGTGGAAATTCTCAACATCAACAAAAAGAGAAAGAAATGAGAACTAGAGATTAAAGGGAACAAACAGAATAGTTTGGGACGTGAGAATATGTCGATGTAACTAACATAACAGGTAAATATTGAAATTCATAGTGTACATTGGATGCAGGAACTGAATAGATGTGAGGTAATGTGAAATGTTCTAATGCTGTTGTAAGACTATTTTATCTAGTTTAATTAATTCCTTCCTGAAGCCAGGATTAAATGTTTTTGTTATCATGTTTATGATTTTAAAACGGCACTATACATCTCTAWTGGTTTTGCCTTTCATGGTTGTCGATGAAATTGGCATCTTCAACTGATTTTCTCACAGCGAAAAATCTAGGTAACCCAGTTCGCTGCCTCGGCTTTGTTATTTATCTTCTCTGTTAGCTAACGTTRCCCTGGCTGGTTTAGCTTTCGCTGCTTCCTCATAGAGCAGTCGAGATTTTACACAAAAACATGTTGTTGTTTTTTTTTTACATCACCGACTAGTAGCTGCAAACCGCTTTTATTAGACTACAATTTTATATCGATTGAACACCAAGATCTATGAAAAATCGAAGGGAATTGCCAGGGAATGAACTCTGACCTGGGCAAGAWCAAGAATACCCCCCCGTCGACGATTTGATTCATTATTTGCTATCTAATAGATTCAAGCGAACTCCGTTTTGCTGTGTTATCCGTTTTTCTAGTGTCTCACAAAATAAAATAAAAAAATGGGCATAACTAGAACAGTTTTTCACTCTAAATGCTAATTAGGATTTGTTCTGGTGTATGTAAGCGTTAACCTAAGACATCTGACACCGTATCCCAGTTGAGAGAGGGGGGTTGGGCAAACCTTGAACCTATCGCCTGGGTGAATGAATGTAACGTTAATAACGGACAACCATTAACATCAGACTCTTGTTGTTTTACAGTGGAAGGATTTCAGATTTCTGTAACAATCCAGTCTAGACATGGAAGCCGTTAAACTTATGAGGGAGCTGAAAACCAATTTTGAACAGGAGATTTATTATCTYCCGAAAGAAACGGGACTCCACCTGATCGAATCAACCAGAGAGGTAGATATTCACTGCAGTACAGTAAATATGCTGTACGATCAATATTTTTTTAAATAAATTGTTAATATAAATCCTGTAACAATAACATTATGGTTAAACAAATATATATTTTTTAAAGTATCACCTATTACATATTAATACACATTTAATGCCTAAAATGTTTTATGACTTACAGAATGCCAGCCAAGGAATCWCAGCTAAATGTAGGGACGTCAAAGTGGAAGACCTCTGGAGCCTGACCAGTTTCTTTGGGTACAGCACCCAGACCTTCGTTCTGGCAGTCAACCTGCTGGATAGATTTCTGGCCATGATGAAAGTGAGCTGAAAAACCAAATAAAAGCAGACCTCAGAAAGAATTTCAACCCCTTTAAAATGTAACATTTGTTTTCCTTTCTTGACAAAAACAAACCATGACACAATGTAAAAATGACAATGGACATTAAAAGTTAAATGAAAAGTGGAGGTAGCTTGACTAATAATTGCATATGCCCACTAATTACAAGCCTTTGTGTGTGACTCCTCTTCAGGTCCAACCCAAACATTTAGCCTGCATTAGCATCAGCTGCCTCCACATCGCAGCCAAATCAGTCGAAGAAGAGTGCAACGTGTCTTCCACCAATGAACTTATTCGTATCAGCCAGTGCAAGTTTACAGTCTCGGACCTCACTCGCATGGAGAAGATCATTTCWGAGAAACTCAACTTCCAACTCGAAGCCATCACAGCCTTAACCTTTTTGCACCTATACCATAGAATCACACTCTCACACACCTCAGACAGGTAAGGCACCCATTATGACAGATATTACTTACAAATCGCCCAATTCTGAAGATAGCAATGGTGACATAATGAACTAGACATTAACTTTAAGCAGCTGTTGACATATCTGGCTTATCATTAGGGMTGGCACAATTACCTTATCTGACCAATTACGGGCATCCAAAATTCCATAACGTCACAGCCCGACTTATCATAATGGTGCTTTCAAGACAACTGGGAACTGGCCCAGCGTCGTCCGGGTTTTTACATTTTTAATTTAGCTAGGCAAGTCAGTTRAGAACAAATTATTATTTACAATGACGGCCTAGGAACAGTGGGTTAGCCTTGTTCAGGGGCAGAACGACAGATTTTTACCTTGTCAGCTCTGGGATTCGATCTAGCAACCTTTCGGTTACTGGCCCAAYGCTCAAACCACTAGGCTACCTGCCACCCCAGGGGAGGGTTTGGCCGGGCGCCTCTAAGCTGACTTCGGTCGCCAGTTGTACGGCGTTTCCTCCGACACATTGGTGCGGCTGGCTTCCGGGTTAAGCGAGCAGKGTGTCAAGAAGCAGTGCGGCATGGCAGGGTCGTGTTTCAGAGCATGCATGGCTCTCGACCAGACSTGCTCAATGGGATTGAGATCCGGGCTCTTCGCTGGCTATGGCAGAACACTGACATTCCTGTCTTGCAGGAAATCACCCACAGAACRAGCAGTATGGCTGGTGGCATTGTCATGCTGGAGGGTCATGTCAGGATGAGCCTGCTGCAGGAAGGATACCACATGAGGGAGGAGGATGTCTTCCCTGTAACGCACAGCATTGAGATTGCCTGCAATGAYAACAAGCTCCGTCCGATGATGCTGTGACACACCGCCCCAGACCATGACGGACCCTCCACCTCCAAATCGATCCCGCTCCAGAGTACAGGCCTCGGTGTAACGCTCATTCCTTCAACGATAAATGCGAATCTGACCATCAYCCCTGGTGAGACAAAACCGCAACTCGTCAGTGAAGAGCACTTTTTGCCAGTCCTGTCTGGTCCAGCTACGGTGGGTTTGTGCCCATAAGCAACGTTGTTGCCGGTGATGTCTGGGGAGGACCTGCCTTACAACAGGCCTACAAGCCCTCAGTCCAGCCTCTCTCAGCCTATTGCAGTCTGAGCACTGACGGAGGGATTGTGCGTTCCTGGTGTAACTCGGGCAGTTGTTGCCATCCTGTACCTGTCCCGAAGGTGTGATGTTCCGATGTACCGATCCTGTGCAGGTGTTGTTACACGTGGTCTGCCACTGCGAGGATGATCAGCTGACCGTCCTGTCTCCCTGTAGCGCTGTCTTAGGCGTCTCACAGTATGGACATTGCAATTTATTGCCCTGGCCACGTCTGCAGTCCTCATGCCTCCTTGCAGCATGCCTAAGGCACGTTCACGCAGATGAGCAGGGACGCTGGRCATCTTTCTTTTGGTGTTTTTCAGAGTCAGTAGAATGGCCTCCTTAGTGTCCTAAATTCTCATAACTGTGGCCTTAATTGCCTACCGTCTGTAAGCTGTTCGTGTCTTAACGACCATTCCACAGGTGCATGTTCATTAATTGTTTATGGTTCATGGGGAACAGTGTTTAAACCCTTTACAATGAAGATCTGTGAAGTTATTTGGATTTTTATGAATTATCTTTGAAAGACAGGGTCCTGAAAAGGGGACGTTTCTTTTTTTGCTGAGTTTATATGTGTGTGTATATACATACACACAAAAATCCCAATCGGAGCTTGTTCCCCCCCCCCTCATTGTTTCCAAAGTGACATTAATCCTTACTGTGAAAGGACAGCACTGGTTGTATCTACTGTAACAGCGTTACTGAACATTTTCAGATAACATGTTGCCCACCATCAGTTATGTAACAAAGTAACCTAATGACCTTGTTTTCCCATCGAACTGATTCAAATGAATTTTGTCTAAACATTTTCCCTTTGTCTCTCATAAAGTAAGGAGGCCCTGAACCTGAACACACTAGAGGCCCACCTCAAAGCCTGTCTCTGCCGCATCACATTCTCCAAAGCTAAAGTAAGGCATGACCCCAGAGCATAACAGTCCCCAGCGTCTATAGGCCTAGTTACATATTCCAGTAGACCTCTAGGCAGCAGTTTCTGATGTATGGTTTTCTTCTTTGTTCTCTTCCAGCCGTCCGTCTTGGCCCTGTCACTCCTCACTCAAGAGATTGAAGCCATGCAGTCTGTTGACATGCTAGAAATAGCACATAGTGTTCAGAGACATCTCAAGGTACACAACTACTGTTGTGTCAAAAGCCGCGAGGACTTATCACAAAATAAAGTATTCCTTTGGTTAACAAAGTAACACAATCCAGTTTCCTGTCATATTTGCACACAAATACATTTTTTGCCCTGGAACCAGTGTTACATAGTGTGCCCTAAAGCCCTAGTCCATAAGGTTTCATATGACAACTGACCCATATGGGAGGCCATTTTACATTCTCGGCCTCAAGTTCCCAACTGCCATCCTTTTACAACACCTGGAACCCATCCCAATGGTATTTACTGACCCTGTCAATTATGTTACCGTGGTGTCCAATGTTATGATGACCTGGTCTTCTTTTACAGATCACTGACACTGAGCTGCTACACTGGAGGGGGCTAGTGGCCAAGTGTATGTCTGACTACTCTTCTCCTGAATGTAGCAGACCCAACAATAAGAAGCTTGTCTGGGTCGTGTCGAGAAGGACAGCTCAGAACCTTCACACCAGCTCCTACAGCGTCCCTGAACTGCCAACCATTCCTGAGGACTGCTGGGACGAAAGGTAAACAGGAATACATGATGAATACTGTACCCGTAGGAGGAAGAAATACTTCAACATGCTCATTAAAAACACATTTAGACAGTAGGCATATATTCTGGAAAATAACATTTTCAAATAGATTCTTGGAGAGGACACACTATTACGAGATTCATCTATATACACACTGTATGACAACAGAAAACGCTTTGGAAAATCCCCAGACAACTGAATACTACACTGAACAAAAATATGAAAGGCAACAATTGGCCCAGCCACTGGTTAGCCAGGCCCACCTACTGGTTAGCCAGGCCCACCTACTGGGCAGCCAGGCCTAGACACTGGGCAGCCAGGCCCACCTACTGGGCAGCCAGGCCCAGACACTGGCCAGCCAGGCCCAGCTAATCAGAATTAGTTTTAACCCACAAAAGGGCTTTATTACACAGAAATACTTCTAAGTTCAACACTTAACATGTTGCATTTTTTGTTCAGTTTAAAGGGCACATTTAAATACCTCCCCCAACAATTAAGCCCCACCCATCCAGTGTATGGCCACTCCTAGTTTCAGTTCTTACAGTACACTATAGTACTCCTGGTATGCAACCTGTGACTCACGGCCCTGCCTGTTACATCAGTTAGCCTAGCCCTACAGCCTTTCTACAGAGRCCCATCCCTGTCTGCCTGGCTCCCTCACATTGCTCACAATTACTCAGACATGACATGTATGCGGGTGAGTGACTTGTCACTTCCTACCTGCCTAGCAACCGGTTGCCATAACGGCTCAACCACATTGTTGCACAACCAGTTAAATCTCCACATTTCAAAGATKACTTGAATTGTTGGGATTAGTCCTGTAGTCAAACAATAATAGTAAGGATGAAAATACATGAACTGCAAACAGGATCAACGATGAAAACAAATTAAATATTAACGTATTCAATTGTTTCCCCCCCCTTTGTTCTTTCAGCGAGGACTCGTGTGAAGACATGAGTTCTGGGGAGGAGAGCCTGAGCAGTTCCCTGGGCTCTGATGCAGAGGGCCCTTACTTCCCTCTTTACCTCCTCTGCCAAAGCAACCACCGAAACAAATGCCACCATACCAAACCCCTGTGAAGGAGCCACAGTGCCTGGGTTCCACCGTTTATATACTGTAGGGTTATGTTCATTAGTGAAACGTTTTGTAGCGTTAGACACATTTAGCAAGTCACGTTTAACCTGTGACAGCACATTTTGGTTCCTGGTGAATACGACCCAGAAAAAAAACGAGAGAAAAAAACAACGTTCCTATAAAACATATTTAATTTTCTTAGTTCAATAGGGCTACCAGTGTGGCCTGTTACAAACCGATCAATATACTGTATCTATCTTATTTTAAGCTAAACAAAAAAGACATTATTGGGAAGACTTAAACAATCCTGAAAGGCAGCGGAATCCATCAACTCAAAGATAAAACGTTTTTAAAACTATTTTTGTTGTTGTAGATGTAGCGTTAAAGTGTTGGTGGTGCATGTTTGGATTTGTAACATTCCAGCCACATCAGACAGTCTACATCTCAAACGGTATCCTATGTAGTGCACTACTTTGAACCAGAGCCGAATGAGCCCTGGGTCAAAAGTAGTGCGCTATAGAGAATAATAGTGTACCATTTAGGATGCACTGTAGAACACAGCCAAGGTACAATAGACTTGTCTGGGGAGTTACAACATGTACATTACATGTTATCGTTGAGTTGTGTTCAGTGCCCGGTGGTCCGGTTAACCCTCTACAAGGTTCAACTGTCAAAAGCCAACATCTGTTTGCATGTTATTATTCAGAAAAACAACATGTGTGTGTGTGTATGATCTAGTTAACCTCTAAATTTGCCTATTTTTTTATTTTTTTTAGGTCGTAGGATAACTTATATTTGGATGGTATGTAAGCTAGCTCTGTGGAAGAAAAATGTATGGGTGGAGTTTCTCATAATGTAAATTTGTATAATGTAAAAAAAGAAAAAAAAGCTGTGAATAGTATCTTTGTAGATATTAACTTATTTGTAATTATTTTTGCCAATGTTGTATGACAACAAAAAAAACTATTTTGACATCTGAATCTCTGGTCTTTTTGATTTTGACTATCAAAAATAGTTGTTTGAAATGTTTTGCTTCAGTAAGCTGTATGCCTGTACTGGCCTATTTGAACACAACCCAGAGGCAATAACTTTGGACAACATTGAGTAATGTTCTAGGTCTAGAGACATTCCCAGAATTGTCTTATAACCAAAGTCGGTAGCCACTTCAGTACTGGCATATAACCAAAGCCAGTCGCTCAACCAAACCTGTTTCAGTTAGATAATAGATAAGATGCTGGTCAAGAACAATATTAATGAATATAGATTTTATTTTAAACCCCAACAAAAATATTCTGTGACTTCATACTTTTGGTTTCTAGAATATCCCAGAAATCTCTCAATAGCCAATTCGCACTTCACAGTTCTGTCACGTAACACATAAAATCAACCAGAAAAACAAAAAGTTGAAAGATCCCTCGCCATAGTTCCATCCATCATAATCATCTCATTTGAAAAATAACTGTTGGCTGTGAGGCTACATCCACCAATACTCAGATCAGAAACCCATACGAGACTTCTTCCTTTTGGGTTGTGAGGAGGTCAGTCCCACTTTCAGGTTCCTCTGTGAAGTAGAGATGGAGGACAGCTGAGAAGAGGTGGCCAAAGGAGTATGATGTCTGCTCTCATTAAACCCTACTCCCTGTGAGGCATCCATAGGCTCCTGGGATCCAAAGAGAGAATTTAAATAATCCTGATTCTGTGGCTTGGGCTTCTGGGTTGCCACCACCGTTCTCAAAATGCCCGCCGCGCTGGAGTCAGAACCTACTGTTGTCCAGGGCAACAACTTACCAACGGTGGGCTGTTTTTGGGGTGTAAACAGTGGCTCGGAACTAGTGAACTGTGAATAGGGGATAGTGGGCAGTGAACTACTACTGCTCTGTGAATAGGGGATAGTGGGCAGTGAACTGCTACTGCTCTGTGAATAGGGGATAGTGGGCTGGGAGAGGAAACTACTAAGCTGCTTCAGTGGTGTAGTTGGTTTTGAACCAAACACCCTATGAGGTGTTGTGGGCTGTGAGTTACTGGTCTGTGGTGTTGGTGTGGTAGCCCTCGGTGTACCCGGCTCAGACAGGGTGGCCCACTTGGTGTTGTAGCAGCTTTTGGCCGCACTGTCTCCGTCGGAGCTGGCGTACTGACTGGCTGCCGAGGACCAACCGGAGAGAGAGGCGCTGTCCAGGTCTGATTGGTAGCTGACGGACGAGGTGAAGCTGCCTGATAGGTCGATACGACTGTGAGCCTTTGCCTGTTTCTGTCTCCTCCTCTTCCTCCGCAGAGCCTTCACCTTCAAAAWTCAACCAATGAATATGTCAATCGAATATCTCCATTGTCCCAATTGGGAAATGTATAGTCAGGGTGAAAACCAACAGTCACAATAACCACCACCTCAACGAGAACATTCAGAAGGAAACAGCGTTTTGGAACATTCAGATAGATAACGACCAGAACAAAACATGCTTTTCTGACATGTTGAACAAGGAATCATGTCAGTTCTATTGATGCCATTTATATCTGCAGCGTTGGACACGTGGTCCAGATACACACATGATAAATTAGAATAGAGATGGGTTACCTTCTCCTCTCGGTTCAGCCCCAGCCTCTCCTCCCACCAGCTCCTCCATCCCCCCAGCCCAGGCTCCCACGATGCGCTCATCCTCTCGCTCAGCACATCAGCCCACTCAGAGGGCTCCACGGGTGCCGGGACAGGGACCAGAGCCAGGGGTTTGAGGCAGGTGTTCCTGTGGACGAGGACATGTCCATTCCTCATGGTTTCCCTCAGGTCCTTCCTCAGGGTCCGACGACAGTGATCTTCCAACGGGTCTTTCTGAAGGCTGTCGTCGGGTAGAAGATACTTGGTTTTTGTGGTCTTGTGTGGGAGATWGCGGCGCTTCCGGGGGCACTTGAACAGTTTGAGGATCCACTTCCTCCAAACCAACAGAGCCTCATCACTGACTTTGGCCTTTGGGCTGACGGGGTTAATGTTAACATTAGTGTCCAAAGACTGGACTGTAGGTAGAGGAGCAGTAGCAGCGGTTTCCTGAGTATCAGTTAATCCTGTGTTTGTCGCTAGCGTCAGGTACGGGTCGTCATGAGGGTTGTTGATAACCATCTCCAGTCCAGCCCTAGGAGTGTCCCACGGCTGTCCCCTTCCCTCGAACCCAGAGTCATCTGCAGGAGACTGGGGTCCAGAGGAATACCATGTTTCACCTAGGGCACTACTTCTTGAGGTTCCTAACGTTTGATGCGGCTGTTTTCTTAATGTTTCAACTGGTTGTTTTAGTCTCTGTACATCTCCACTACGTCCCTCGGGTCCCACGGAGTTCTGGGTTGGTGCTGGTGGGTCGTCTTTACTGAAGGACTCAGTCTGGGACTTTAGCGTGTGGTAAAAGATGTCTCCGGCCTCAGTGAGTTGCAGCACACAGATACAGTCCTCCTTGGCTTGACTCTGATGGATGACAGTAAGACCTGAAAGGACAGAAAATATGAGTTTATGAGCCCATTTAACATAAAAGCACCAACTTCACTAATTATGCTCAATGAGAAAACTAAACTGAAAGTAATTTTGCCAGATATGTAAACATGATGATGCATTTGGCATGGACAGTTACATCTCAAACACATCGACAATAACATCCCATAAACAAACATAACATGCTTAGGGACACATTTTCAATACAACTTTATTTACAGTCTTTATTTACACAGTTCTTACCAGCAGCAGGATTGGCTAGTCTGTCCTGGGCATGGTGCTGTCTGTGGGGGAGTTGGACAGGCAGGTGTCCAAGGCTGTCTCTGGGGCTGAGCAAGGCYCGAGGTGGGCCTCTGGTGACGCAGGCCTCCTCCCTACCACCTGGAGAACCAGACGGAACAGTAGACATTACACAAAGTCAATAGCCATGTGTGTGCGTCCCAAGTGGCACAGCAGTCCAAAGCTCCAGAGTGGTGCAGCAGCGGTCTGAGGCACTGCATCTCACTGCTAAAGGCATCACTACAGACACCCTGGTTCGATTCCGGTGCTAAATCACAACCGGCTGTGATCGGGAGTCCCATAGGGCAGCACTTGGCCCAGCATCGTCCGGGTTAGAGGAGCGTTCGGCCGTCGTTGTAAAATAAGAATTTATTCTTAACCGACTTGCTCCCAAGGTTAAATAAAAGAAAATTACATTGATCAAATAGTCAGTGTCAGCATCTCTGTTCAGTTACAGACAGACCTGGGTTCATATAGTATTTGTTTTATTTGCAAGTGCTCCAGGAACTCCAGGCTCAATGACAAAGTCGTTTTTTTTTTGTTCAGGTGGACAGTAAGACTGGTTGGTCAACAGGAGACTGATGCACAGGATTTACTCAAACAAAAACCCCAACCTGGCACACACACACTAGAACAACTGTACACACCTGAGTACTGTAGCAGGATCACTTCCTGTGATCTCTGAGAGCCCAGCAGCACCTTAGTAGTCCCTCCCCCCGACGGCAACCCCGCCACGACCTGGGCAAACATGGGAGGATGCTCCATCATGTGATCCCACTGGATCATGGGGAGGCAGGGGAAACGCTCATCCATGACGTAAGCAGAGTGCTGTGAATGATAAAGATCACAAAAACAGCTGAAGAAACAGGAGTCGTTTTGTTTTTCTTTAGGTCAAAAGCAGGAGTCGTTTTGTTTTTCTTTAGGTCAAAAGCAGGAGTCGTTTTGTTTTTCTTTAGGTCAAAAGCAGGAGTCGTTCGTTGTCAATGTGGCCCGTTGTGAGGCTTGTGAAACAAAGAGTTGTTCCTTAGAGCTGGAATACAACTGGATACATTCCAGAACTGTGAAGTGAACAAGGAACTGACACATATGCAAATAAAGATGAATGGCACTGTAGAGCCCTGACGTGATAGGTCAATTAGAATGTAATTAAGGTACTGTACCTGTGTGGTGACGAGGTGGTGGAAGGTGTGGACATCTCTCAGGTAATTGGACAGGATGACTCTCTCGCCACTCTTACAGTCAGGAGTTTGGCCGATACGAAACAGCGTGTGGCTGCAATGATCTTTGGTCTGTAAAGACAGAGACACACACAATGTTAACATCTACCAAATCTCAGGTCACTTCATATTTCTCAAAACCAAGATTGTTAAAAAATATATATATTTTATAGCAGTCATGTTGTTCCATTTCCAATTGTAAACACGTAAGAGATGATCTCATATTGCTAGGTTAAAAACATTCAGAATAGAAATATTAGGAAACGGGTTTGTCAAATCAGCACAGCAACAAAAACAACAAATACCCACGGACTGGCTTTACTGTCTTCTATTACCCTGATATCAGTGAGCTCCACACCTGTCCGGTCAGCATACACCATCACCCTGGGGTGGCCAGAGAAGTCACACCATCTCCATGACGACTTAGAATTGAAGTACAGGTTACTGTACTCCTGACGGAACTTCTGCAAACTAAAATATGACAAGAGGTAACACAGTGATACGGGTAACACGTCCTACAGCCCGAGAGACGATACGGGAAACACGTCCCACACGGCGAGAGACGATACGGGAAACACGTCCCACACGGCGAGAGACGATACGGGTAAACACGCGCACAACCTTGGCTACACTTAAGAAAAAAYATTTWGGTTTATTTCATTCCATTTACGAATTGTCAACTTATTCATTGTCTTTAGTTTGGAGTGCTCCTGTCAATCTTCAGTAAGGATGCAACTGATTACGCATACAATGTTGCAAGCACAAGCTGCTTTGGGCCAGACCAAGTTAATAGTTCATACAATGTTGCAAGCACAAGCTGCTTTGGGCCAGACCAAGTTAATAGTTCATACAATGTTGCTTACAGACAGGCATAGCCAATGTCATTTATAGGATATTTATTTTTATCCWGATTTTTTCTAGAGGATAGATATGTTATTTTGTTTTTTGTTGCTTTATGTAGGCTATTTTTACATAATAACAATGTAAATAGAAGTTTCTTTTGGATTTGTATCATTTAGATAGAATTATGATTAACCACATGAGTGCTTTTGAGATATGAAGACTATTATAAATTAAACTGTTCTATGAAAACGTGGCCTATGAAAATCATAACTGGCACGCAGATCAGTAGAAATGGTACGATAACTTGGCACTCCAAATGGGAAAAAATGTTGCCGACCGCTGGTGTAGCCCATTACCGGCAACAGTCCCTTTCGTGGATTTAACAATGGTGGAAGTGTACACTTTTTAGGGAGAGTGGTCATGGAGAACAGTAGATAATTGGGGCAGGGGTTCAGTGACAGGTATCTAAGCCTCTTACCCTTTCCCCACCGTCCATAGATAGGCAGCTCCACTCTCACTGGTCACCAGAARCTCTCCAAGGACATGGGGACTAAAAGACAACAAAATCTCCTGTTTTTACCAAGGTTTWCATTATAAAGAGTCTGTAGCAGGGTTAGGGTCAATTCCATTTAAAATTCCAGTCAATTCAGTTAGTACACTCACATTTCAATTCCATTTCTTAATTTCAAAAAGCATTGAAGAGAATTTGAATTTCAGTATACTTCCTGAATTGACCCCAATCCTGGTCTGTCGTAGAAACCGTACATAATCATGAATACTAACTTGACTGCAAAAACTATTCCTAAAAATCAGTGACAGACGCTGAGAAAACCTATCATAAAGGTGTACAATATATGTGACGAACAATCCTAGGTCCAGTCAACAGAGACTAGCTTGCTAGAGCGTCCGTCTCCTTAGACTCCGGCTTGTCAGAGCCAGACAGACCTTTTATCACCACAGACATTCAGAACCAGCGCTAAACAGTATAGGAGAACACCCAAAGCTTTCACTATGACAGCAAACAGAACGACCTAAAGAGGCCCTGTAGCAGAACGACCTGTAGCAGAACGACCTGTAGCAACGAGCCTATAGCAGAACACAGAACGACCTATAGCAGAACACAGAACGACCTATAGCAGAACACAGAACGACCTGTAGCAGAACACAGAACGACCTGTAGCAGAACACAGAACGACCTGTAGCAGAACGACCTGTAGCGGAAACACAGACGACCTGTAGCAAACACAGAACGACTGTAGCAGAACACAGAACGCCTGTAGCAGACGACCGTAGCGGAACACAGAACGACCTGTAGCAGAACACAGAACGACCTGTAGCAGAACACAGAACGACCTGTAGCAGAACACAGAACGACCTGTAGCAGAAACACAGAACGACCTGTAGCAGAACGACCTGTAGCGGAACACAGAACGACCTGTACGACGACCTGTAGCGGAACACAGAACGACCTTGAGCGGAACACAGAACGACCTGTAGCGGAACACAGAACGACCTATAGCGAACACAGAACGACCTGTAGCGGAACACAGAACGACCTATAGCGGAACACAGAACGACCTATAGCGGAACACAGAACGACCTATAGCGGAACACAGAACGACTATAGCGGAACACAGAACGACCTATAGCGAACAGAACACCTATAGCGAACACAGAACGACCTATAGCGGAACACAGAACGACCTATAGCGGAACACAGAACGACCATAGCGAACACAGAACGACCTATAGCGGAACACAGAACGACCTATAGCGGAACACAGAAGACCTATAGCGGAACACAGAACGACCTATAGCGGAACACCAGACGAACTATAGCGGAACACAGAACGACCTATAGCGGAACACAGAACGACCTATAGCGGAACACAGAACGACCTATAGCGGAACACAGAACGACCTATAGCGAGAACACAGAACGACCTATAGCGGAACACAGAACGAGCTATAGCGGAACACAGAAACGACCTATAGCGGAAACACAGAACGAGCCTATAGCGGAACACAGAACGACCTATAGCGAACACAGAACAGACCTATAGCGGAACACAGAACGACCTATAGCGAACACAGAACGACCTATAGCGGAACACAGAACGACCTATAGCGGAACACAGAACGACCTATAGCGGAACACAGAACGACCTATAGCGGAACACAGAAACATAAATTACCATCAAATACTGTCACACCATCAAAAATGATAAATATTGTGTTAAAACATACTAGGGGTGCACAATGAATCAATTATTTAATTTCTATGACTCCCACAGTTCACCCAAGTGGGTCAATTTTTAATCAATCGCTATTCGATTATTTGCCCACATCATGCAGACTTAAGACATATATATATATATATATATATATATGCATATGTCTCGCAAGACGTGCAATGACTACGGGTGGTTTACTCGGTGACTACAGCCGGTTTACACGAGGGCTGGCCGGTTTACACGAGGGCTACCTTTCTTACAGGAGGGGAGACGCACAGTCACAGGCCGCTCCAACCTACCTGGCACTGAGACATGTAGCTGGCTGCTTGGTCTGAATGACCTCCAAAGTCTTAGGGATGTCCTTCTCACTGACCTTCCAGACACCACACAGGTAGTCACAGCGCACCCCCACGTGACCTACGATAGGAACACAACGACAGAGTCAGTTCACCAGACAGAGTCAGTTTAACACGGCAAGTTGTTATGTAAAGAGTTCGTGCTGCATGTCCATTCAACAGCAAGATAAATGGTTAAAACTCAAACTACAGGCCTTCTAAGTGGCACAGCGGTCTAAGGCATTACTACGGTCCCCGGTTCATATCCCAGACTGTGCCACAACCGGCCATGTTCGGGAGTCCCATAGGACGGCTCACAATTGGCCCAGCGTCATCCAAGTTAGGGGAGGGTTTGGTGGGGCTCTAGCGATTCCTTGTGGCAGGTCAGGTGCCCGCGGGCTGACCCCGGGCGCCTGCGGGCTGACCCCGGGTGCCAGTTGAACTGTGTTTCCTCTGAAACATTGGTGTGGCTGGCTTCCGGGTTAAGCTGGCGGGTGTTAAGGAGCGCGGTTCGGCAGGTCATGTTTCAGAGGACGCATGACTCGACCTTCGACTCCCGAGCCCGTTGGGGAGCTGCAGCGATGAGACAAGATCGGGGAGAAAAGGGGGGTAAAAACACCCCCCCCCCCAAAAAAAAAAAACTACAAAAAAATGTCAACTCAAACTAGACAAAGGAAATAGACGAAGAAAACATGACCTGAACTGGGGTCAACTCGATTTCATTCATTCAATTCGGGAAGTAACCTGGAATTCCACATTTTCCCTTAGCAATGAGGAAATTGGAATTTCAGTTAAACCTACTTCCTGAATTAAACATCAACCCCAAAAACAAACAAAAAACCAGGATATAATATTGCACAAGCATTTATGGATGCTAATGATGTTACTGTGCTTACATTCATCCTGCTGAAGGCCAATGGTGATCTGTCTGATTGTACCATTGAGCTGGAATGAGAGAGGCTTGTGGCTCACATCAAAACATGGAGGCTTCCCTTCTTGAAACTCTAGCACCACCCTGTGGAAGTCTGAGATACTGCATTAAGGACTTTTGATGTGGTCCTTGAAACGGGTTGAATAAAAGTGAATGAATTACTGCAAAATTATAAAATCACCAAAAATATCCCTATGACTGTTTTMCAGGTTGTAAAGGCCTCAATGGAAGGGGGAAAGGGCAGGCCACCAGTAAAAATATTTCAAGACAGATATTCCTGATAAGATTACATTGAAGGATACTAAGCTTGTTAAGGCCAGCTTTCCCAGGGTACACCAGACAGCCTTGCTGAGAGATACTGGTGTTGGTAAAGGAAATGTACCCTATGGCACCCCCAGTGGCGTGGTCAGAGAACTGCTCCTGCCCTCTCTGATAGGTCAGCTCCTCATGGAGATGATCAGCTAGCAGGGCTGGAGGGATGTCATGGATCACATCTGATAACAGGTTGTGGTACCTTTTGGCCTGCCGCTCCAAATGAGTTAACTCGCACCTAGGTAGACGACAGAGAACCTTTGAAATAAACCTAGGTAGACGACAGAGAACCTTTGAAATAAACCCAGGTAGAGGACAGAGAACYTTTGAAATAAACCCAGGTAGAGGACAGAGAACCTTTGAAATAAACCCAGGTAGAGGACAGAGAACCTTTGAAATAAACCTAGGTAGAGGATAGAGAACCTTTTCTATAAACTTGAATGCAATGATGGATGGACAACCAGGGGAGCTAGTAGTCAGAGGGCACCACCAAGGAAAATAAGAATTTCATACTTTGTTTTCTAAACTCAACAGCTTCTTGCGGAGCAATAACCCTTCTAGGTAGGGTGGATGAAAAGGTGATTGTGTGCACTTGATGACCACTGAATCAGAAGCCATCACCACAGCACTGGYCACTAACATGGGACCGTCACATCATGAAATGCCATGGTAGGATCAGGATATTGCATAGCAGGGACTTTCAAAATCGCCTCAAGGTGAATGTGATGTGCACAGCCTACATCTATAAAAATATACAGGTCGGATGGTGGAACGGCTCGCTGTAGAGCAGTGTCTCAGCTAGGACATAAGGCCTAGAGTTCCTCACTATGTACTTACTTTTTGTATTTAAATGTGTGCATGAAGCGCTTCATCTGCCACATGTGAACAGCATTTCTTTCACTTGCCTGGAAAATTACAAAACAAGTGGTTAAACTTCATTYCATATATTGTCTTGCACACACAAAGCATCGAGAAAAAAAAAAAAATAGACATCAGGACAGTCACCTTTCTCCTCCCCTGTCTAAAGTGGAAGTTATCCCCCAGGATGTGGCTCATTGTGCAAAACGCATCCTTGTACTTGTACTGGTAGAAGTTCTGCATCTACAAAAAGGAGAARTCATCCAAATATAAATCAAGTTATATCAGTGTGTGTTCACAGTGAAAAAATAAATAAAATCAGGAAGTAAAAAAGGTTCTTACTTGCTCTGAAAAATCCAAAGGATCCGACAGTGCTGTTGATGACCATTTGTGGCCTAAAAAACCACCCCAAAAAGTAAAATATTTCATTTCAAATGATGAGTGACATGGACAAGAGTAACAATTGTCTAAGAATCTTATCCTTATCAAACAATAGGAAACGCACTGACGGGCCAATACCTCTTTTTGGTCGCAGAAGTGGTATTGCTATCGGTTCCACTGGCACCCAAGTCTCTCCCTTCACTTGGTGTTGAGATTCGAACTTCCAATCTACTTTTGGTAGACTAACGTCGTTCTAAAAAATATATATATATATATTTATTTTTTAAACAAACTCCAGTAAAATAGCAAAGGATTTTCAGGGTGAAAGTGATTTTAAACAAGACTCTGGCCTACGATCATCCTTAGCATAGTAGGGGGAACACAGTGAGCTAGAAAGTGCATTGCTAGCATCGATTTCATCATCACAACTCACCTCGTGTAGAGCGACGTTGACTTCCAACACTTGACCATACGAACCCCAACCTCCGACGTTATGTCTAAACGTAGAACTGGGGGGCCCAGAGTTGAAATAAACCGGGAAAAGTTTCTGTGGGAAATTGTAATCCATGTCTGAAAGAATCGCAACCTATCGGCCTGGTATGACCAGTCTGGGCATGTTCTACTAASGTTAGATAGTTAACTGTAAATGTGTCTAGGCTAGCAGCCGCTAGCTAGATAACTAAGTCTCCGCTCTCATTGAGCCCACTTTAAAATGTGAAATTTCCGTTCCGACACGATATTTGAAAATAAAAGTTAAGTCAATTCAGCTATAGAAATCCAGCGATATTGACGGGACACGTGCAACACAAAAAAAATAGGCACCACTCCAGCAGTGCGAATGGCGTACGTAGGCAATAAGCTTTTCCATTAGTTACAACAGTCACACAGTCAAATGTGGCTATATCGTAAACGTTTATGAAAACAACAATTAACTKTTTTGTCTTCAATTAAGATTGGGGTTASGCATAAAGTTAGCAGTGTAGTTAAGGTAAGGGTTAGGTTCAAAATCACATTTTAAGAARATCAATTGTAGAAATTGGCGGGGAAATTACTTTGTGGCTGTGGTAACTAGTGACGACCGGAAAAAAGGGGAGGTGTAGTCGACCACACCATTGGTCAAAAATAGCCAACGTCATAAGAGTGACAGGAAGTTTGGCCAGTGAGATCTGCGTACCTACAGAACATTTTTTTTTKGGACGCCGAAATTGATAATGACAGCCGTATCACAGAGTTTATTAACCCAGAGGCGCAACATGGCAAGACTTCCGGGACCGCTTGAGAAAGTGTTCCAACAGACGAAGCCAGSGTTTGGGATTTGAGAAGTCAATGAGAGAAGTAAAATATTCTTCCTTAGTTGTTTATTTTCTCGAAATCTAAAGACAACCTAGATTTGAGTCAATGTTATTAATCCAACCTTGTGGAAGAGACAAACTGATACGTTTTTATTTTTGTCAAAAACAACTTTATATTGAAGGAGTGCCTTTCAGTTGGCGCATGCGCAGTTTGCCGCGAGAGGACCGTTATTTTTTATTTTTTTATTTAACTCTTTATTTAACTAGGCAAGTCATGAGTTTAGCTAGCCAACTTCACCATGACATCGCCTAAAAGTGCGATCGGAAATCTATTGGATAAGCAGTTTTAGCCTATCTTTATACTGTACTGTCGATTACTGTATTTTTTTCGACCTAGCTGAACACAAGGAACTATTTTACAATGAGGGGATTCTATTATCTGGCCCGGGTTACCCGGTAGGAGGTGTTTRCACCGGGTGAAAAGTGATTGCATTCGTTTGGGAACCGGGCTGCCTCTCGGGCGTGAGCCAGGTGCCCAGTTCAAAATCCACTGCGAAGTCGGCTCAAAACAAAAGTGATGTAGCCTAAACACGTGTGGAGTAATGATTACGATTCTGCGTTTTCACAAACGTGATTGCTTTTAATAAAAACGCAGTATCTGCCTTACAAATTAAAACAAGTTAGGAAATTAGAATATAAATCAATATTTTTTGGAATAGAGATTGTAAGTTTCTGAACCAACCACCATGCTACCTTGTTGACAACATGACTGCAAGGAAGATTACTGTTCCATCGAAAAGGGTGCTCCTCCCTCACCGCTTTTGCCATAAACCGGTGCACCGCGGGTCAGTTGACATTTTTTCGATTTGGTACTATTTTCACAAGTACAGTATGTGGTCAAATTTCACAAATGTTTGTACAAAACTCAAAACAGAGGCTCAAAAGGGCTGTTAAAAAAATTAACTTTTTAAAGCACATTTTCAGTTGACTAAGTACAACACACAAAATCACACAGTAACGTTTTCACCAAACCTAATCAGTGTTTCATCTAGAAATACCTTTAATATAAAGTAATTACCATTCGCAATGCTCACAATACATTTCATATGATTCTCTTCTCATTTCTTTAAATACATTTAATCATCACTTAATCCAACTGCGCTTAGTGGTTAATCACTTAACCGTTTGGTAAACCTATAGATTTTCAACTGGTTTGTCTACTATATATTGATCTTGAGAACTGCAGAGATAAAATGTGTGTTTGTAAATTATAACATCTAAATTACAGAATGATACATGATAACCATACGTAATGACTACTTGTTATTGCTAATATATTTTACATAGTGGTAACACCAATTGGTCACCATATAAAAGTGTGTGTTAACACTTGTTATTTCTTTCAACACGGAGCAGGATAGACAGCAAGGAGAGAAGAAATCAAAGAGCTCGTGGACAACTTGACCCAAACTGCTACAGACCTATATCTATCCTACCCTGCCTTTCTAAGGTCTTCGAAAGCCAAGTCAACAAACAGATACCAACCATTTCGAATCCCACCATACCTCTCCGCTATGCAATTTTGTTTCAGAGCTGGTCAGTGGCACCTCAGCCACGCTCAAGGTCCTAAACGATATCTTAACCGCCATCGATAAGAAACAATACTGTGCAGCCGTATTCATTGACCTGGCCAAGGCTTTCGACTCTGTCAATCACCACATCCTCATCGGCAGACTCGACAGCCTTGTGTTCTCAAATGATTGCCTCGCCTGGTTCACCAACTACTTCTCTGATAGAGTTCAGTGTGTCAAATCGGAGGGTCTGTTGTCAGGGCCTCTGCAGTCTCTATGGGGTGCCACAGGGTTCAATTCTTGGACCGACTCTCTTCTCTGTATTTTTATATTATTTTATTTACCGTTATTTTACCAGGTAAGTTGACTGAGAACACGTTCTCATTTGCAGCAACGACCTGGGGAATAGTTACAGGGGAGAGGAGGGGGATGAAAGAGCCAATTGTAAACTGGGGATTATTAGGTGACCGTGATGGTTGAGGCCAGATTGGGAATTTAGCCAGGACACCGGGGTTAACACCCCTACTCTTACGATAAGTGCCATGGATCTTTAATGACCTCAGAGAGTCAGGACACCCGTTTAACGTCCCATCCGAAAGACGGCACCCTACACAGAGCAGTGTCCCCAATCACTGCCCTGGGGCATTGGGATCTTTGTTTAGACCAGAGGAAAGAGTGCCTCCTACTGGCCCTCCAACACCACTTCCAGCAGCACCTGGTCTCCCATCCAGGGACTGACCAGGACCAACCCTGCTTAGCTCATACATCAATGATGTCGCTCTTGCGCTGGTGAGTCTCTGATCCACCTCTACGCAGACGACACCATTCTGTATACTTCTGGCCCTTCTTTGGACACTGTGTTAACAACCCTCCAGACGAGCTTCAATGCCATACAACTCTCCTTCCGTGGCCTCCAATTGCTCTTACATACAAGTAAAACTAAATGCATGCTCTTCAAACGATCGCTGCCTGCACCTGCCCGCCTGTCCAACATCACTACTCTGGACGGCTCTGACTTAGAATATGTGGACAACTACAAATACCTAGGTGTCTGGTTAGACTGTAAACTCAGTTTACTCAGTTTACTCAGTAAAACACTGGAATGGTAGATGTGCAGTGGAAGAATGTGCAAAGTAGAGATAGAAATAATGGGTGCAAAGGAGCAAAATAAATAAATAAATACAGTAGGGGAAGAGGTAGTTGTTTGAGCTAAATTATACAGGTGCAGTAATAATATGTGAACTGCTCTGACAGCTGGTGCTTAAAGCTAGTGAGGGAGATAAGTGTTCAGTTTCAAGAGATTTTTGTAGTTCGTTCCAGTCATTGCAGCAGAGAAACTGGAAGGAGAGGCGGCCAAAGAAGAATTTGTTTTGGGGGTGACCAGAGAGATATACCTGCTGGAGCGCGTGCTACAGGTGGGTGCTGCTATGGACCAGCGAGCTGAGATAAGGGGACTTTACCTAGCAGGGTCTTGTAGATGATAGTTTGCTACGAGTATGAAGCGAGGGCCAGCCAACGAGAGCATACAGGTCGCAGTGGTGGGTAGTATATGGGGCTTTGGTGACGAAACGGATGGCACTGTGATAGACTGCATCCAATTTATTGAGTAGGGTATGGAGCTATTTTGTAAATGACATCGCCGAAGTCGAGGATTGGTAGGATGGTCATTTTTACAAGGGTATGTTTGGCAGCATGAGTGAAGGATGCTTTGTGCGCCGAATAGCGCAAGCCAAATTCTAGATTTAACTTTGGATTGGAGATGTTTGATGTGAGTCTGGAAGGAGAGTTTACAGTCTAACCAGACACCTAGGTATTTGTAGTTGTCCACATATTCGAAGTCAGAACCGTCCAGAGTAGTGATGCTAGGCGGGCGGGCAGGTGCGAGCAGCGATCGGTTGACGAGCATGCATTTAGTTTTACTTGCATTTAAGAGCAGTTGGAGGCCACAGAAGGAGAGTTGTATGGCATTGAAGATTGTCTGGAGGTTAGTTAACACAGTGTCCAAATAAGGGCCAGAAGTATACAGAATGGTGTCATCTGCGTAGAGGTAGATCAGAGAATCACCAGCCGCAAGAGCGACATCATTGATATATACAGAGAAAAGAGTCGGCCCGAGAATTGAACCCTGTGCACCCCCATAGAGACTTCCAGAGGTTTAGACAACAGGCCCTCCGATTTGGTACACTGAACTCTATCTGAGAAGTAGTTGGTGAACCAGGCGTGGCAGTCATTTGAGAAACCAAGGCTGTTGAGTCTGCCGATAAGAATGCGGTGATTGACAGAGCCGAAAGCCTTGGCCAGGTCGATGAATACGGCTGCACAGTATTGTCTTTTGTCGATGGCGATTATGATATCGTTTAGGACCTTGAGCGTGGCTGAGGTGCACCCATGACCAGCTCGGAAACCAGATCGTATAGCGGAGAAGGTACGGTGGGATTCAAAGCCAGATTTGGATTTAAAGCCAGAAGGAGGCTAGTATCAGCTACATTTATGCCTTTACTAGACTATGGGGATATTTGATATATGAATGCTTCCGCTCAGTGTTTGAGATCAATTGACACCCTTTACCATGGCTCTTTGAGATTTATTTTAAACTGCAAAACCCTTACGCACCACTGCACTTTGTATACCAGGGTTGGCTGGCCTTCTCTAGTCACTCGTAGGCTCAGTCACTGGTATACTTTTATTTATAAAGCCATTTTGGGTTTACTACCTTTTTATTTGGGCATTTTTATTGTTCATAAATGTGGTGGGTACTCTTTTCTTTCGCTGGACTTTATCCTGCTAACTGTTCCAAATGTCCGAACTGAATTTGGTAAAAGGGCTTTTATGTACTCTGCGCCATCGTCTTGGAACGCCTTACAAAATACTTTTAAACTGGAAGAACTTGTCCCGATTGGTATTTTTAAATCACTGATGAATGATCTTGAGACTGATTCCCTGGCCTGTCAATGTTTTTAATTAGCTGTTTTTGATTTCTGTTATACTCTTGTGAATTCTATGGTTTCTACTAGATTACTTGTAGTTTTTCATTTGTCTGTCTGTCATTTTGTAATGACTTGGTGCTGCCTATCTTGGCCAGGGACGCTCTTGAAAAAGAGATTTAAATCTCAATGAGCCCTTCCTGTTAAATAAAGGTAAATAAAATAAATACATTTAAAAAAATGGTCAGTGATCTGTTTGTTAACTTGGCTTTCGAAGACCTTAGAAAGGCAGGGTAGGATAGATATAGGTCTGTAACAGTTTGGGTCTAGAGTTTCTCCCCCTTTGAAGAGGGGATGACCGCGGCAGCTTTCCAATCTTCGGTGATCTCAGATGATGCGAAAGAGAGGTTGAACAGGCTAGTGAATAGGGTTGCAACAATTTCCATGGATAATTTTAGAAAGAGAGGGTCCAGATTGTCTAGCCCAGCTGATTGTAGCCCAGGATGAATATGTATGAACTTTCCAATTTGTAAGTCGCTCTGGATAAGAGCGTCTGCTAAATGACTTTTAATGTAAATGTAAATTGTAGGGTACAGATTTTGCAGCTCTTCAGAACATCAGGTATCTGGATTTGGGTGAGAAGGAGAAATGGGGGAGGCTTGGGCAAGTTGCTGTGGGGGGTGCAGAGCTGTTGACCGGGGTAGGGTAGCCAGGTGGAAAGCAAGACCAGCCGTAGAAAAAATGCTTATTGAAATTCTCGATAATTGTAGATTTATCAGTGGTGACAGTGTTTCCTAGCATCAGTGCAGTGGCCAGCTGGGAGGAGGTGCTCTTATTCTCCATGAACTTTACAGAGTCCCAAACTTTTGGAGTTTGTGCTACAGGACGCAAATTTCTGTTGGAAAAAGCTAGCCTTTGCTTTCCTAACTGCCTTGAAAAGTTGCATATCATGGGACTATTCGATGCTAAGCAGTACGCCACAGGATGTTTTGTGCTGGTCAAGGGCAGTCAGTCTGGAGTGAACCAAGGGCTATATCTGGGATTTTACTAACAAAAGACGTAGGAATTAATGTTTCCAGTTAGAAATAGTAGGCTGTGCATCAAAAAACTATTTTCAACAAAAAACGAACCCTCAAATGCACTTTTGCAGTTTGTAAGTTGTCTGCAGGTGGCTTTTTGTGAATGCACTCAACTAATCAAGCATTATCAGGTTATTGTAAACTGCTTCTAATACTCAACGTAGAACGATTTGTCTTAATGTACAGTTATATGAAAGTGATGCTATGAAAAGAATCTTTCACGTTATCAAACGCTCAGCTTGACTGACAAAATCACTGCCTATTACTGTGATTAAAAAGAGCATATGAAAACTTTTTTTTTCATGAGGCCTACCTGTACACCTTCCTTAAGCACCTCTGTTTGAACACCTCTCCTGTCCTTGATCCATTCCACATACAGACATTTGCGATTCTTTTCAGTGTCCATGTGAAAGATAGTTATTACGAGGCGGAACATTTGTTAACTCCCCCCCCCCCACCCATTTTTTTTTAAACACCCATGTAAAATGAAGGCCTGCAAGCTTACACTTAAATTTAGAGAAATTCATGTAAAATCATGTGAGATGAAAATGGACAAACTAAAAGGTGTGAAATATAGAAGTGTAGTCAGTGGACATAATGAACCTTGTTTTAAGACATTAGGTCACATGACCAAGGAGCTATTGACATTCTAAATTTAGAAAATATTTATGTAAAATCGTGTGAGATGAAAATGGACACACTAAAGGGTGTGCAATGTGTAGGCCCACTGAGTGGACATTCTGAACCTTGTTTGAAGTAACTAGGTCACATAACCAAGGAGCTATTGAAATTCTAAATTTTGAAAAATTCATGTAAAAACGTATGAGGTGAAACTTGACAAACTAAAGGGTGTGCAATATAGAAGGGTAGTCAGTGGACATTCTGAACCTTGTTTGAGTCCAGTAGGCCATATGAACAATGAGCTATTGAAATTAAAAAATGTAAATAAATAAATGTTAAATAGTGCGAGATGTAAATCGACCCCCAAAAAATGTGTTTAATTTGTGTCTATGCCATCGGGTTAGTTAGAAACATTTTTTACGTTTTAGGAGTAATGGTTAAATAGCTATTGAAATTTGAAAAAATTGATTTGTCACTATGTTGACGGTCCCTAACTGCTGTTGGTGGAGGTAAAGGCAGCTACAGGCGAATATCCAACCTGAAACTGTCTTTACCTCGGTATTTGATTGTATTCTTAACATATCGATACATTTACCTCATAGTCATGTGGTTAATAGCAAAATAACTACAAGAGCATGACATTTACATTAATGTACAAATGTTTATAATAGGAAAACTTTACAATTAAACGTCTTATAGAGTAATATAGCTAATGTCATTGTGATTTGTCAATGTGGGCAGTCTTTACATATACTTTTATTTACGGRTATAAAGCATTTCATCATGCAACTGATTAATGTCATGGCTAGAAGAGATACAGTTTGTCAAATTGATGTCAATTATTTTATTTTAACCTTTTAGCAAACCCTAACCCATTGCATTGCCATAACCTACAGTAACACTTACCTGCTGCGTAAATTCTCTTAACCTGATACGAAAAGTCAATTCTGACAAACTGTTTCCCTTCTAGCCAAAACCTCTTCATTCCGTTTGATTGGGATTACGTCGTTACCTGGTTGGTCACGTGCGTGTCAGTCAAAAATGGGTAGTGTGTAAACTACATGTAATTTCAGCTCCGAAATGCTTTTTTTTTTGTTTGTTTTAATGAAACAGAAGGCGCTTTTTTTTGTGAAGTTATATTTAAAACTCATCCTGTCAGACCAGTTTGTCAAATTTCAGGGTTGGTAGCCAGCCAGGTAGCCATTACGCAGGTAAAGGGAGTGAACAAAACTCCACAATTGTTTGTGGCGAGGACAGAACATGGTACAATAACCAGAAACTGGAAGACCACACGGAAATATATATTTTTTTTATCGACATAGAAGAATACTGGTGAGTAGTTAGCTGTATTATCCGCATCCAAATTAAAGTTATTTTCAAGGATTTGTGGAGTCTGACGTTCGCACGTTGACGTTATTTCATCCACTGACAATCTAAAAATCGAAAACTGAATCAAATCGAGTAAATCCCAATTTTAAAGGCGATTTAATTGATCACATATTGGCTATGAACAGTCCACTTATGTTATTTCCAGACGTTCTTATACAGATTTGCTTTGTTTCTGTGTAGTTGAACTTTTCCATGTCCTTTTATTTTACACTTGAATTGTTTGTAAACATGATTCTCTATACGGGATGTGAATGACATTTAATTGTAGTCTTGATACTCTTCCAGGAGACAGTGTGTCTACGACACACAGTCTTATAGGGTTGCTTCAGAATGGAGAAGGGTCTCACTCTCTCTGTTTTATATAAACACACAGCATAGACAGCTGACAATGGCTGGCCGGCCGCTAGATCTGCGCTAGAGTCTAGGATTGGTGTGCATTCCCGGTAATACACACCTGTCCCCTATGAAGCGGCTCGTACATAAAGCATCCTTGATTCAAGCTGCAAATACATCATTTCCCTCCTTAATTAGATTTAAAAGCGAGCCGTGGGGGTGGGGGGGAACAGGAAAGATGTGTACTGTCTTAATAAATTAATCAAACAAAACATTTCCAACACCATTTTGGTTTTTATCCGGACAATACTATGTACATTTGAGATAGCAAATAATCTTACAAACGGTTTTAGTTAATATCCCACCCCAAGAAGTTGGCTCCAATATTTTACAGTGCCAAATCAAAGGCAATTTGTTTTCAACTCTTTCGCTATTGTGTCAAATCAGAGTACACTTATGTGAACACTGTGTGCAACATCCTAAATTGTAAGAAAATTGTGTTTTATTAGAGCGGTACACACACACACACTCAGTGGCCAGTTTATTAGGTACACCCATCTAGTACCAGGTCGGACCCTCTTTGCCTCCAGAACAGACTGAATTCTTTGGGGCGTGGTAACGTTGCTYAATTGGTATCAAGGGACCTAACGTGTGCCAGGAAAACATTCCTCAAACCATTGCACCACCGCCACCAGCCTGTACCGTTGACACCAGGCAGGATGGGGGCCATGGACTCATGCTGCTTACACCAAATCCCGGGTCTGCCATCAGCATGACGCAACAGAGGCCGGGATTCGTCGGACCAGGCGATGCGCGACTCTTGCCATTCTCCTTTTGACTTTTCATCAACGAGCACAGGACAGCCGCTGCCTGGATGTTTGTTTGTCGCATCATTCTCAGTAAACCCTAGACACTGTCGTGTGTGAAAAGCCCAGGAGGCCGTTTCTGACATAGTGGAACTGGCGTGCCTGGTACTGACATATTTATACCATGCTCAAAGTTGCTTAGGTCACATCTTTTGCCCGTTCTAACATTCAATCAAACAGTAACTGGATGCCTGTCTGACTGCTTTATATAGAAAGCCATATGACTCACTGTAGGAGCGAACCATTTCTTTGTGAACAGGGTGGTGTACCTAATAAACTGGCCTCAATGTATTTTCCCACTTTTTCTTTCCAGGCGGCTTGCCATTTAAAGCTAGTTAAGGAAGAAAAATAATGCCTTTGCAGACTGAATCAAATTGTATCTGTCACATGCGCTGAATACAACAGGTGTCGACCTTACTGTGAAATACTTGCATACATGCCCTTAACCAATAATTCAGTTGGAGGATGCTTTATGTACGAGCCTGTTCACAGGTGACGCAAGCGTATTACTAGGAATGCAGATCTAGATGCCACCATTGCCCGCCGAGGGTAACACACGCAGAGGGAAAGACTGCAGGAGTTGCCTTGAGAGAGAGAGAGAGAGAGAGAGAGAGAGAGAGAGAGAGAGAGAGAGAGAGAGAGAGAGAGAGAGCTTTCTACCACTGCAATGTGTCAGTCACCACCTTGTTAGCCGGTGTCTCGGGGTCCAGTTTCAGGCCACAAAACCCCATAGGTCATGAACACAGATTACTCGACCTCTGCTAAATGGGGGGGATGATATTACGTGTGATGGATTGGCCGTTCGAAACACTGACAATATAATGGACGGCCTGAGGGTCAATGCACTTCCTGAATGTGTTCCACACGGCCTTTTCCAAGCAGGAGGTAGGGTTTAAATGTTTGACAAGAATAGGAGCAGACCTGGTTAAACACACACTGGTTAATGTCCTGATGAATATGTGGTGACAGAGATGTGTATTTAGGTGTAGTGTTACTCTGAGTGCACTGTAACAACAGATGAACTCTGAGCGTAGTGTCGCTCTGAGTGCTCATAATATCGTAACAGATCCGCCTTCTTGTGGAGGACTTCCTCTTCTATGTTTCCAGTCCGCGTCCCAAATTACACACTATTTCCTGTACAAATTACACCCTATTTCCTGTACAAATTACACCCTATTTCCTGTACAAATTACACCCTATTTCCTGTACAAATTACACCCTATTTCCTGTACAAATTACACCCTATTTCCTGTACAAATTACACCCTATTTCCTGTATAGCGCTTATAGGAGTCTGGTCGAAAGTAGTGCATTATATTTACGAAATAGGGTGCCTTGTAATTTTTCTGTCCTCCACCCCTATTGTATATTCCTGCCAGCCAGTCAGTGATGTGTTCCTTAGAGGACAGCCTGAGGTAGGGCCAGTCAGTGACGTGTTCCTTAGACGACAGCCTGAGGTAGGGCCAGTCAGTGACGTGTTCCTCAGACGACAGCCTGAGGTAGGGCCAGTCAGTGACGTGTTCCCTAGACGACAGCCTGAGGTAGGGCCAGTCANGACGACAGCCTGAGGTAGGGCCAGTCAGTGACGTGTTCCCTAGACGACAGCCTGAGGTAGGGCCAGTCAGTGACGTGTTCCCTAGACGACAGCCTGAGGTAGGGCCTAAGACGGTACAGTATAAAGATAGGTGGAAACTGCTTCTCTGTTAACGCTTGTAGGCGATGTTGGCTAGCTAAGCTCATGTGCAGGAAAACATCATTGTGTCTAACGGTCGTCTTGTGCAGAACTGTGTCAGTTTGTCACGGTTTGGAGTAATAACACGTTAAACTATTCAAGATATTGGTTCAAATCTAGGTTGTGACTTTTAGCTTTTGAGAAAAGTAAAACATTTTTAAGGAAGAATTTTCACTTCTCAAACCCCGAACTGATCTGTTTCGCAAGCATTCCCAGAAGTCTCGTGATGTTGTGCCTCTGGGTTTTGAAAAAATCTTTGGTAGGGCTTATTGTTATTGTTTTATTATAGATGCGACATCTACACCCTAGTTCAGACATGTTGAGGGCTACAAGTCACGTCACACAGCACAGTGATACAATGTAAGGTTGAACCATGCAATATGCCAAATACTTGTTCATAAAGATTAGTACACATGTTACTGCGTTTGCCCAGGAAGTTATGTTGGTTTGACAGGGATAGCGAAACAGTCAAGTCTTCAACTGTCAGACATGAGGTGAAGTGTTGTGGTTGTTGAGTCTCTTGTTAGTTACGTGATAGACCAACCGTGAGGGTGAAAGCTGGTGATGGAGACTATAGGCAAACGCAAGTCTGTCCCCTTTTTCTCTCCGTATGGAAATAAATGGCTCTAGAAAGGGTACCAAGAAAGCAAGATTTGAATCCTGACTTGTAAGGCAAATGTTGTGAATTCAAGTGTTTTCTTTAGCTTGAAGACAGACCTCTCCCCCTTTATCACTCTCCATTTTCCTTTTTTAAGCTGCTTTCATTAGCATGGTGTTACTTTCTGTTCAGTGATGGTGTGGAATGGATGTCAGTCAGGTTGTTGTTCTCCAATAGCAGGAAGTCATCCACAACAATGCAGTTTTTTATATATATATATATATATGATCATATGCTGGATGGACCTAATATGACTGTTAACATTGATCTTCTATCATTTCCATACTTTTTTTGTTGTTGATTTAAAAAAAATTAGAATATCCTTGGTGGCACACTTTTTCCGGTTGATTCTTGAATGAATGGTATGATTTACTCCCCCGTTGAGCCAGACAGTCATTGGCTGTTCCAGTAGTAAATACACTTAATTTGATTGGGATCCTGTCTTGACTCTCCCAGCAAGAGCTGATATGGGATCATCTAGTACTGTGGTTCCCAAACTTGTTATAGTTCCGTACCCCTTCAAACATTCAACCTCCAGCTGAGTACCCCCTCTAGCACCAGGGTCAGCGCACTCTCAAAAGTTGTTATTTTGCCATCATTGTAAGCCTGCCACACACACACACTATACGATACATTTATTAAACATAAGAATGAGTGTACGTTTTTGTCACAACCCGGCTCGTGGGAAGTGACAAAGAGCTCGTTTACGACCAGGGAACAAATAATGATTTGAATTGTGCTCTTTGTTTAACCATCTTACATTTAAAACCTTATTTGTTAATAGAAAATTGTGAATAACTCACCACAGGTTAATGAGAAGGGTGTGCTTGAAAGGATGCACATAACTCTGCAATGTTGGGTTGTATTGGAGAGTCTCGATCTTAAATAAGTTTCCACACACAGTCTGTGCCTGTATTTTATTTTTCCTGCTAGTGAGGGCAGAGAATCCACTCTCACATAGGTATGTGATTGCAAAGGGCATCACTGTCTAAACAGCGCGATTTGCCAAGGCAGGATACTCTGAGCGCAGCCCAATCCAGAAATCTGTCAGTGGCTTCTGATTTTAAATATAATGTTCACAGAACCGATGAGGCTCTCTTGTTCAGATAACGGTAAGTGAATTGGAGGCAGGGTATGAAAGGGATAACGAATCCAGTTGTTTGTGTCATCCGTTTCGGGAAAGTACCTGCGTAATTGCGCACCCAACTTGCTCGGGTGCTTTGCTATATCACATTTAACATTGTTCGTAAGCTTGAGTTCATTTGCACACAAAAAAATCAAACAATGATTGAAAGACCTGTGTGTTGTCCTTGTTAATGCAGACAGAGAAGAGCTCCAACTTCTTAATCATAGCCTCAATTTTATCCCGCACATTGAATATAGTTACGGAGAGTCCCTGTAATCCTAGATTCAGATCATTCTGGCGAGATAAAACATCACCCAGATAGGCCAGTCGTGTGAGAAACTCGTCATCATGCAACCGGTCAGACAAGTGAAAATTATGGTCAGTAAAGAAAACCTTACGCTTGTCTCTCAATTTAAAAAATGTGTCAATAGTTTGCCCCTTGATAACCAGCGCACTCCTTCCTGTATGTTGTAAAAGCGTTACTTGGTCGCTGCCCATATCATTGCATAGTGCAGAAAATACAAGACAGTTCAGTGGCCTTGTTTTAACAAAGGTAACCATTGTCACTGTAGTGTCCAAAAAGGCATTCCCTTGGCAGCAAGAGCCTCTCGGTGGATGCTGCAGTGTACCCAAGTGGCGTCGGGAGCAACTGCTTGCACACGTGTTACCACTCCACTATGTCTCCGTGTCATGGCTTTTGCACCATCAGTACAGATATTAACATGAGCAGCAGCTACGTTTAGCTACATACGGGACCGTTAGTGGAATTCCCGCGAGATAGAGTAACGGTTAATGTGATTGGATGTTAATTATTTGACGTTGTTGTTATTTCGCTCAACACTAGATGGTTAAATTGTATTTTTGGCAGTGAAACGAGGCTACTCAGGCGAGAAAAAAACCTCACCCAAATGTATAGCCCCGTTGGAAAATATAAATGGACTGTTTGAAAATGTGGATAAAATTATGTGAATCACATTTTTATTTGGCGTACCCTCGACGGCATTGCGCGTACCCCAGTTTGGGAATACCTGGTCTAGTAGGTAAAGAGGACTGTGTTTCCTGTTAGGGTCTAGTAGGTAAAGAGGACTGTTTCCTGTTAGGGTCTAGTAGGTAAAGAGGACTGTGTTTCCTGTTTGGGTCTAGTAGGTAAAGAGGACTGTGTTTCCTGTTTGGGTCTAGTAGGTAAAGAGGACTGTGTTTCCTGTTTGGGTCTAGTAGGTAAAGAGGACTGTGTTTCCTGTTTGGGTCTAGTAGGTAAAGAGGACTGTGTTTTCCTGTTTGGGTCTAGTGGTAAAGAGAACTGTGTTTCTTGTTAGGGTCTAGTAGGTAAGAGGACTGTGTTTCCTGTTTGGGTCCAGTAGGTAAAGAGGACTGTGTTTCCTGTTTGGGTCTAGTAGGGAAGAGGACTGTGTTTCCTGTTTGGGTCCAGTAGGTAAGAGGACTGTGTTTCCTGTTTGGGTCCAGTAGGTAAAGAGGACTGTGTTTTCCTGTTTGGGTTCTAGTAGGTAAAGAGACTGTGTTTTCCTGTTTGGGTCTAGTAGGGAAGAGGACTGTGTTTCCTGTTTGGGTCCAGTAGGTAAAGAGGACTGCGTTTCCTGTAGGGTCTAGTAGGTAAAGAGGACTGTGTTTTCTGTTAGGGTTACTAGTAGGGAAAGAGGACTGTGTTTCCTGTTAGACTAGTTAGCAGATGATTTGTGGTCGCCCGGTAGCTAAACTTAGAGCAGTGTTTTAACCCCTGACCTTGCCCTCTACTCAGGGGGCATTGGCAGTTGGGTGAGGGAGTTGGGCTATGTTAAATATTGAGATGGGGGTGGGTGTTTATTTTATTTATTTATTTCACCTTTATTTAACCAGGTAGGCTAGTTGAGAACAAGTTCTCATTTGCAGGCTGCCTGGCCAAGATAAAGCAAAGCAGTGCGACACAACAACAACACAGAGTTACACATGGAATAAACAAACATACATTCTTTAGTGAATCTCTTGCCTCAGGTTACAAGGCAAGCAGGCAGCGAGCCAGGTATGTGAGGCAGCGAGCCAGGTATGTGAGGCAGCG
>NW_019943164.1:217111-230234 GCF_002910315.2 Salvelinus sp. IW2-2015
AAGGAGGGCTGTGGCAGGCAGGCAGTATGAGAGGCAGCCAGGCAGGCAGGTTATAGAGAGGCAAGCCAGGCAGGCAGGTATGAAGAAGGCAGGCAGGTATGAGAGGCAGCAGTTGAGAGGCAGGCAGGTATGAGAGGCGGGAAAGCGAGAGTAGCAGGCAGGTACTGAGAGGCAAGGCAGGTATGACGGGCCAGGCAGAGGTATGAGAGGCAGGCAGGTCATGAGAGGCAGCAGTACTCAAAGCGAGGCAGCAGGTAGCGAGGCAGGGTATCGCGAGCGCAGGCAAGGCAGACCAGGTACTAGCGAGGCAGCCAGGTATGCGAGGCAGGCAGCCAGGTATGCGAGGCAGGCAGGCAGGTATGAGAGGCAGGCAGGCAGGTAGTGAGGCTCTTTTTGAAAGGTGTTCCCAAAGCCCGTTGTCCCTCTTCTCTCTCCCCTCTTCCGCATTGTTGCCATGGCAGTGCGTCGGGCCAAGCCGACGGATACCGCCAGACGTCACTACAAACCGCCGTATGTGTAGAGAGAAGTGGAGGAGGACAGTGACACCTCAGAGGGCTCTGGTCTAAAGTAGTGCACTATAAATGAAAGGGTGCCACTTGGGACGCAATCCCAAAAGTCATATTTTACATTTAGTCCATCCTACTGATTTTTAGTGGTAGTGAATTTCAGGGAATATATCTCAGTGGGTCTAGAATATAGTTGCTGCCTTTTTTTAAATCTTGATTGTGGTAAACTGATTTGTTTGAGTGAATTTGGGGATATTCTCCATGGGGATCCATGCGTTATCGCTCTCAGAATAGTAGAATCGTCGTGGCAGTGTCAGGTCAGAGGCTCGCTGTTCTTAGAAGTGCATTCCTCCTTCTGTTCTCTGCCAGAAACACATTTTCTTGTCAAAGATTTGAAATATAATGTCTTAAGAATTTGTAAACAAACTTTCACAACACTCAAGTACTGTACACAATCAATTCACAACCTCAAATGCTTCAATGTGCCATGTTAAATTTGTCCTGAATTTGATCATAACATTTGAGATTTATAGACGTACTCCTCATACAGTTGTTAGTCTACAGTCATGTTATAGGGCCTATACGCTGCTCAATGTCTCCTCCACAAGCATTCTGGTGTTTTTCTATTCAGAGACTTGTTCTCTCTCAAATCACAGCAATATGACTATCTGGCAGTCTGTCATGGCTGCCTGACAGAATGCCAGATAGTCATATTTGATTTATTTAGTAGTTTAGTCTTTACACTCCTTGTGATGACTCCTTGCTGTCCCCAGTCCACCTGGCCTTGCTGCTATTCCAGTTTCAACTGTTCTGCCTGCGGTTATGGAACCCCTACCTGTCCCAGACCTGCTATTTTCAACTCTTAATGATCGGCTATGAAAAGCCAACTGAAAATTGTTCATGATTATTATTTGACCATGCTTGTCACTTATGAATATTTTGAACATCTTGGCCATGTTCTGTTATAATCTCCACCCGGCACAGCCAGAAGAGGACTGGCCACCCCTCATAGCCTGGTTCCTCTCTAGGTTTCTTCCTAGGTTTTGGCCTTTCTAGGGAGTTTTTCCTCGCCACCGTGCTTCTACACCTGCATTGCTTGCTGTTTGGGGTTTTAGGCTGGGTTTCTGTACAGCACTTTGAGATATCAGCTGATGTACGAAGGGCTATATAAAATAAACTTGATTTGATACATAAGATGATCATGGAGACGAGTTGCATAACCAATATTCTGTCCGTTCTCCCGAAGTGTGGGCTTGTTAACTTCCCTTAATGGGTTAGAAACAAAATGTTTGGTAGGCTATATGAAAACTCTAGTCCATGCTTAGACCAATCCAATGCTTTTACATTTTGTGGGGACTAGTGAATGGACACGTGGATACATTTTGTCTAGTCAGTGACCGTCGTTGGTCACCGCCTTTCAAAGTGTGTTGCATTATGGGGATACAAATGTTCCAACTTGCGGCCTACATGTCGACTGCATGAACTTAACACCATTTGATCAAAGGTCATGCAGTTTTTTAAAGACGCCTTCAAGTTACTTCTCACCAACTGTACCATGCAGCAGTCGGCTGCTTCGTGGGAGGCCCTATTTGTCGACCTATCACTTGTTTTTGTGTGACCCATGCGAACGTGACCAAAGACATCACTCAGACGGGAACCAACTTTGCCTCAATACTAATGCTACAGGGATACAAAGGAAAGTGATATGAGACCTCTCTCTCTAACCAATGAATTGTACACCCATTAGGTTTTCAGTTTGAGTGTATGATTTGGGGGTAATAAAGTTTATTTCCCCAATTATTWATTTTTTAAGAAACTTTTATAAACAATAGCAGCTATGTTGACACTGCAACGTTGATCATAGCCTTGCTGTTGGAAAACCACTCCAGTGTTGGACTTTCGGCTGTCGCAGATGAAACCCCCACCCCCGACTTAATTTGTAGCGACTTTAGTCTAGTTGGCTTCGTTAGCCTTACTACTCGAACACACCCATTGAGTATCCACTTCARGAAGAAGGAGAGATTATTCAGACCACTGAGTAGTGCTGCTCAGCAGGAAGGAATGGTAGAACTGGAGTTCTCTGATAGTGTTACATCACTGCAGAGAGGGAGAGAGAGACCTTGCTTAGTTAGTCAAATAAGGGTGTGCCCTACCTGCCAGCCGACAGCCTACCTGTGTGAAACTCTCCCCTTGGGTGCGGAGGTAGGTTCTACCTTTTTATTTATTTACAAAAAAAATCATAATTTWATTTAATTTGTTTTACTTAGATTTAAGAAAATATTTACTAAACAATTTATTGAACTGCATTGTTGATTAAGGGCTTGTAACTAAGCATTTCACAGTAAGGTCTACACCTTTAAACGATTTGATGGGCCTCCCTAGTGGCGCTCTAAGACACTGCATCACAGTGCTAGCTGTGTCACTACAGATCCTGGTTCGTTTCCAGGCTGTTGTCGTAGCCGGCCGCGACCGTGAGACCCTTAAGGCGGCGCACAATTGGCCCAGYGTCGTCCGGGTTAGGGGAGGAAACATCTTGTGCGAGCAAGGAGACCTACAAACCTGACTCGGTTACACCAGCTCTGTCAGGAGGAATGGGCCAGAATTCACCCAACTTATTGTGGGAAGCTTGTGGAAGGCTACCTGAAACATTTGACCCAAATTAAGCAATTTAAAGGCAATGCTACCAAATACTAATTGAGTGTATGTAAACTTCTGACCCACTGGGAATGTGATGAAAGAAATAAAAGCTGAAAGAAATAATTCTCTCTACTATTATTCTGACATTTCACATTCCTAAAATTAAGTGGTGATACTAACTGACCTCAAACAGGGAATTTTTACTAGGAATTAATGTCAGGAATTGTGAAAAACGGACTTTAAATGTAAATCTATTTAAATTCAGTATTTGGCTAAGGTGTATGTAAAATTCCGTCTTCAACTGTAAACGTAGGAAGTAAGTGTGTGCGACTAGGTGTTGCATGTACTGTATGTACCCAGGAGACAGCCACCTTTCCTTAGGCCAGCTCCTTCTTAACGTCTTGGTCGACCAGGCCAAGCAGGTTATTATTTGTCCCGATGGTGACAAAACATATGAACAAAATGGAAAACTACCAAAGGCATGCCCAAACTAAAGACTCAAAAAACAAAGGAAAGGGCTTGCGGCCACCAAACAAACCCAGCAGCCTCACGCCTCTGCCAGCTGGGATACTGACTGACCATCACATTAACTGACAGCACCTGGTGTGCTTATCAAGGCATCCTTCTAGCACAGCCTTTGGACATGGTTAGTGCTGCCACCTGGGGGTGCAGTGTGGAAGTGTATCAAGTCAAATGAAATCTAATTTTATTAGTCACATGCGCCGAATACAACCGGTGTAGACGTTGCAGTGAAATGCTTACTTAYGAGCCCCTAACCAACAATGCTGTTTAAAAAAAATACAGATAAGAATAAGAGAAAAGTAACAAKTWATTAAAGAGCAGCGGTGAAATAACGATAGTGAGACTATATACAGGGGGTACTGGTTATTTGAGGTAATATGTACATGTAGGTAGAGTTATTAAAGTGACTATGCATAATGATGATAAAAACAGTAGCAGTGGTGTAAAGAGGGAGGGGGGGCACTGCAAATAGTCTGGGTAGCCATTTGACTGGATGTTTAAAAGTCTTATGACTTGAGGGTAGAAGCTGTTTAGAAGCCTCTTGGACCTAGACTTGGCGCTTCGGTACCGTTTGCCGTGCTGTAGCAGAGAGAACAGTCTATGACTAGGGTGACTGGAGTCTTTGACATTTTTTAGGGCCTTCCTCTGACACCGCCTGGTATAGAGGTCCTGGATGGCAGGAAGCTTGGCCCCAGTGATGTACTGGGCCGTTCCCACTATCCTCTGTAGTGCCTTGCCTACCCTCTGAGGGTGCTCTCTGGTGCAGCTGTAGAACCTTTTGAGGATCTGAGGACCCATGCCAAATCTTTTCAGTCTCCTGAGGGGGAATAGGTTTTGTCGTGGCCTCTTCATGACGGACTTGGTGTGCTTGGACCATGTTTGTTGTTGATGTGGACACCAAGGAACTTGAAGCTCTCGACCTGCTCCACTGCAGCCCCGTCGATGAGAATGGGGGCGTGCTCGGTCCTCTTTTTCCTGTAGTCCATAATCATCTCCTTTGTCTTGCTCACATTGAGGGAGAGGTTGTTGTCCTGGCACCACACTGCCAGGTCTCTGACCTCCTCCCTATAGACTGTCTCATCGTTGTCGGTGATCAGGTCTACCACTGTGTCATCTGCAAATTTAATGATGGTGTTGGAGTCGTACCTGGCCGTGCAGTCATGAGCAGGGAATACAAGAGGGGACTGAGAACGCACCCCTGAGGGGCCCCTGTGTTGAGGATCAGTGTGGCGGATGTGTTGTTACCTACCCTTACCACCTGGGGGTGGCCCGTCAGGAAGTCCAGGATCCAGTTGCAGAAAGTTTTAAAAAGTATGTTCATCTCTAGGAGACAGAATGCGTCTCCTTCCTGAGCGGTATGACGGCTACGTGTGTCCCATGGTGTTTACACTTGCGTACTATTGTTTGTACAGATAAACGTGGTACCTCCAGGCATTTGGAAATTGCTCCCAAGGATGAACCAGACTTGTGGAGGTCTACCATTTTTTTTCTGAGGTCTTGGCTGATTTCTTTTCATTTTCCCATGATGTCAAGCAAAGAGGCACTGAGTTTGAAGTTAGGCCTTGAAATACATCCACAGGTACACCTCCAATTGACTCAAATGATATCAATTATCCTATCAGAAGCTTCTAAAGCCATGACTTAATTTTTTTGAATTTTCCAAGCTGTTTAAAGGCACAGTCAACTTAGTGTATGTAAACTTCTGACCCACTGGAATTGTGATACAGTGAGTTATAAGTGAAATAATCTGTCTGTAAACAATTGTTGGAAAAATGACTTGTGTCATGCACAAAGTAGATATCCTAACCGACTTGCCAAAACTATAGTTTGTTAACAAGAAATGTGTGGAGTGGTTGAAAAACGAGTTTTAATGACTCCAACCTAAGTGTATGTAAACTTCCAACTTCAACTGTAGGTGGTCCAGAATTATTTTTCCTCTGGTTGCACATTTGTCATGCTGATCGAAATTTGGTAAAACGGATTTAAGTGTGTCTGTATTAAAGTCCCTGGCTACTAGGAGTGCTGCCTCTGGGTGAGTGTTTCTGTATTAAAGTCCCCGGCTACTAGGAGTGCTGCCTCTGGGTGAGTGTTTCTGTATTAAAGTCCCCGGCTACTAGGAGCGCTGCCTCTGGGTGAGTGTTTCTGTATTAAAGTCCCCGGCTACTAGGAGCGCTGCCCCTGGGTGAGTGTTTCTGTATTAAAGTCCCCGGCTACTAGGAGCGCTGCCTCTGGGTGAGTGTTTCCTTGTTTGCTTATGGCGGAATACAGCTCATTCAATGCTGTCTTAGTGCCAGCTTAACACTAAAGTACATAACATTATCAAACAAATGAAAATATAAAGTAGCCTATTTTTTTTTTTCTTTCGATTTTATTTATGATTAAAAAAATTAACTGTTTAACAAAAGCTTGTAAAAATGGACTTGTAATTCGGTTCAAGTGGCTTATCAGTTTGGTGTGAATGTTTTCCTTCAGTGCTCTATTTTAATTAACGAGAGCATGTCATGTGGTGGTTTTGGGGTATTTAACCAGTTTTGGCTTCGGTGGTTGTGAGGAGGTAATTACTGGATTATCTCAAACTTTATAATGGGAGCAAAACACTCCTCAGTCATGACCTCCTCGCCAAGACACTAAAAGACCTTGCTGCCAAAAGGCTAACACGGAGTACTTAACAAACATTTTAGGATGTTTGACTATTACCCATTTTTTTTAGCTATAATCTAACAAGACATTGAAAGCCATATGCGTTAACTATGTGTCAGTGTGCTCTGTGTATTGTTGGTAGAAGTAATCTATCTCATGGCACAAAATGCTTACCTACATATTATTGGCTCAATAAATACCCCAAGTTGTTGTGTTGCCATTGCTGTTTTGGCTTTGGCAGTACAGTTGAGTGGACATGGGACTGGGAGGAGAATATAGATTTTTTAAAGTCTAGTTCTGTGATTAATTTCCATCCATTTAAAAAAAATTATAATAATATTTATATATATATATATACACGGTGGACGAGAACGAAGTATTTGATACAACTGCCGATTTGCAGGGCTTTTCCTACTTAGCAGAGAAGCCATGGTAGAGGTCTGTCATTTTTATCATAGTGTACAACTCGACACTGTGAAAACGAATCTAAAACAAAATCCAGAAAACACATGTATGATTTTTAAGTAAAATAATTTCCATTTTATTGCATGACATAAGTATTTGATCACCTACCAACCAGTAAGAATTCCGGCTCTCACAGACCTGTTAGTTTTTTCTTGTAAGAAAAGCCCTCCTGTTCTCCACTCATACCTGATTAACCTGCACCTGTTTGAACTCGTTACCTGTATAAAAGACACCTGTCCACACACTCAATCAACAGCAGACACAATGGCCAAGACAGAGAGCTGTGTAAGACATCAGGGATTAATAATTGTAGACCTGCACAAGGCTGGGATGGGCTACAAGACAATAGGCAAGCAGCTTGGTGAGAACGGCAACAACTGTTGGCGCAATTATTAGAAAATGGAAAGAAGTTCAAGATGACGCGTCAATCACCCTCGGTCTGGGGCTCCATGCAAGATTTCACCTCGTGGGCATCAATGATCATGAGGAAGGATGGGATCAGCCCAGAACTACACGGCAGGACCTGGTCAATGACCTGAAGAGAGCTGGGACCACAGTCTCAAAAGAAAACCATTAGTAACACACTACGCCGTCATGGATTAAAATCCCGGAGCGCACGCAAGGTCCCCCTGCTCAAGCCAGCGCATGTCCAGGCCCGTCTGAAGTTTGCCAATGACCATCTGGATGATCCAGAGGAGAATGGCAGAAGGTCATGTGGTCTGATGAGAACAAAAATAGAGCGTTTTGGTCTAAACTCCACTCGCCGTGTTTGGAGGAAGAAGAAGGGTGAGTACAACCCCAAGAACACCATCCCAACCGTGAAGCATGGAGGTGGAAACATCATTCTTTGGGAATGCTTTTCTGCAAAGGGGACAGGACGACTGCACCGTATTGAGGGGAGGATGGATGGGGCCATGTATCGCGAGATCTTGGCCAACAACCCCCTTCCCTCAGTAAGAGCATTGAAGATGGGTCGTGGCTGCGTCTTCCAGCATGACAACGACCCGAAACACACAGCCAGGGCAACTAAGGAGTGGCTCCGTAAGAAGCATCTCAAGGTCCTGGAGTGGCCTAGCCAGTCTCCAGACCTGAACCCAATAGAAAATCTTTGGAGGGAGCTGAAAGTCCGTATTGCCCAGCGACAGCCCCGAAACCTGAAGGATCTGGAGAAGGTCTGTATGGAGGAGTGGGCCAAAATCCCTGCTGCAGTGTGTGCAAACCTGGTCAAGAACTACAGGAAACGTATGATCTCTGTAATTGCAAACAAAGGTTTCTGTACCAAAAATTAAGTTCTGCTTTTCTGATGTATCAAATACTTATGTCATGCAATAAAATGCAAATTATTTACTTAAAAATCATACAATGTGATTTTCTGGATTTTTGTTTTAGATTCCGTCTCTCACAGCTGAAATGTACCTATGATAAAAATTACAGACCTCTACATGCTTTGAAAGTAGGAAAACCTGCAAAATCGGCAGTGTATCAAATACTTGTTCTCCCCACTGTATATATATATATATATATATTTTTTTTTTAACCTGAGCTGGAATAATGGCAGAATGTTCACTTGACATTTCTGACTGTGGTTCTACTGTGCATTCTGATGGGTGTAGTTTGGCATGTGTTGAAGAGGCAGCCCTACAGAGCATCGTAGTCACCTGAAGGGCTGGCTGCATCCCAAATAGCAGCCTACATACACCCTATATAGAGCGCTAGCCGTGGTCAAGAGTAGTGCATCTATTTAAGGGAATAGTGTGACGTTTGAGACAGCTGTTTTCTGTCTGTAGAACACTTCTTTGTCTATGGGTTAAACTTTAGGAATGCGGTTGCTGCCTTGCTGATCAACCTCATTGCCACCATCTCCTTAAAACCGGTAGGGTTAGTGACGGGAAATGGAAATTCACCTGGGCTATTTGTCTATATTTAAACCTCCTGTTGCCTTAAGGTTTTATGTAGTTGAAAGATGGGGGAAAGATTTATTATTTTAGTTCAGTTTTTTTGTTTTATTTTTGCTCTTGGTTCTACGCTACATACGCTACAAAAGTATGTGGACACCTCGTCAAAATCTAATTCCAAAATCAATTGCATTAATATGTAGTTGGTCCCCCTTTGCTGCTATAACAGCTTCCACTCTTCTGGGAAGGCTTTCCACTACATGTTGGAACATTGCTGCGGGGACTTGCTTCCATTCAACCACGAGCATTAGTGAGGTCGGCCACTGATGTTAGGCGATTAGGCCTGGCTCGCAATTTATCACGAATGTGTTCGATAGGCCAGTCAAGTTCTTCCACATCACTCTCAACAAACCATTTCTGTATGTATGTCTATTTGTGGACGGGGGCATTGTCATGCTGAAACAGGAAAGGGCCTTCCCCAAACTGTTACCACACAATTGGAAGCACAGAATCGTCTAGAATGTCATTGTGTGCTGTAGCGTTAAGATTTCCCTGTCATTGAATGAAGAACTACCCTGAACCATGAAAAACAGCCACAGACCATTATTCCTCCACCACCAAACTTTACAGTTGGCATTATGCAATGGTGCAGGTAGCGTTCTCCTGGAATCCGCCAAACCCAGATTCGTCCGTCAGATTGCCAGATGGTGAAATGTGATTCATCAATCCAGAGAACGCGTTTTCAATGGCGGCGAGCTTTTCACCCCTCCAGCCGACGCTTGGCATTGCACACGGTGATCTTAGGCTTGTGTGCGGCTGCTCGGCCTTGGAAACCCATTTCACGAAGCTCCCGGCGAACAGTTCTTGTGCTGACGTTACTTMCGGAGGCGTTTTGGTACTCGGTACTGAGTGTTGCAACTGAGGACAGATGATTTTTACACGCTACGCGCTTCAGCACTGTGAGCTTGTGTGGCCTATCACTTAGCAGCTGAGCCTTTTTTGCTCCTAGACATTTCCTCTTCACAATAACAGCGCTTACAGTTGACCGGGGCAGGTCAAGCAGGGCAGAAATTTGACGAACTGACTTGTTGGAAAGGTGGCATCCTATGGCGGTGGTGCCGTGTTGAAAGTCACTGAGCTCTTCAGTACAGGCCATTCTACTGCCAGTGTTTGCCAATGCATAACTGTGTACTCCGTTTTATACTCCTGTCAACATTGTGTGTGGCTGAAATAGCCAAGTCCACTAATTTGGATGGGTGTCTACACACTAAATAGCCAATAGTATATCTAGTATGACACAAATATTTTATCTTGTGTATGACATGAGTGCTTTAGTTTCCTTTCCTTGTCAAAGACTGAAATCTAAGTGGACTTCACTGTTTAGTGCACTTCAAGTCCTCTGAAATGCTTTGTGAACGTGAAACCGGTTTTGCTTTGGAAGAATGAGTTGACAAAATCATTTGCAAGAATCAGTGGCTATTTCAAAATACTCCTTGGTGAAAACTCTCCTTTTTCCCCACCCTCCCCTTTCTCTCTCCCTCAATCTTCTCTGCTCGCTCTTTCTCTCCTGTCCTCTCAACCCCCTATCCCCCTCCCTCTCCCCTCGCCCTCCCCAGTGAGCGACCTCCAGACGTTTCTCCACTATGAGTCGGGAGCGAGCAGACTCCCAGGGGTCACTTGGGCCTGACGATGAGGTCATGCCATATAGTGACGACGAGACGGATGATGAGTTGGACCCCGGCTCAGATGAAGAGCGTCCACAGGTCGAAGAGGCCAAGAGCACCGGTAAGAGACTGGGAGAGGACACTAGAGAAGAGCTGCCGTACACACACACACACACACACACACACACACACACACACACACACAAAAACACACACAACACACCTCATCCATTAGACATCATCTGAGAAACCACCCTTAATAGTGGTAATACCACTTTTTGATTCATTTGGAAGTGTTCCAGTTTCCACATTCGTGCATGTTTTGTCCTGCCTTCTGTGCCAGAGTCTGTCTGCCCTTCTGTTTCCAGAGTCTGACTGTCTGCCCTTCTGTTTCCAGAGTCTGACTGTCTGCCCTTCTCTTTCACGAGTCTGACTGTCTGCCTTCTCTTTCAGAGTCTGACTGTCTGCCTTCTCTTTTCAGAGTTGACTGTCTCCTCTTCTTTCCAGAGTCTGACTGTCTGCCCTTCTCTTTCCAGAGTCCTGACTGTCTTGCCCTTCTCTTTCCAGAGTCTGACTGTCTGCGTTCTCTTTCCAGAGTCTGACTGTCTGCCCTTCTCTTTCCAGAGTCTGACTGTCTGCCCTTCTCTTTCCAGAGTCTGACTGTCTGCCCTTCTCTTTCCAGAGTCTGACTGTCTGCCCTTCTCTTTCCAGAGTTGACTGTCTGCCCTTCTCTTCCAGAGTCTGATGTCTGCCCTTCTCTTTCCAGGTCTGACTGTCTGCCTTCTTTTCCAGAGTCTGACTGTCTGCCCTTCTCTTTCCAGAGTCTGACTGTCTGCCCTTCTGTTTCCAGAGTCTGGTTGGAGAGTCAAGCGAAGACAGGCTTCTGTAACTTGCCAGAGTTTCAAGAAAAAATACTTCTTGTGTTCAACAGAAGAGTAAATATGCAGTAAGTTCCCTCTCTTCCCTTTCCACCCAGGGACTGCTGCGTTCAAGCCTAGGTCTTGCTTTCTGTAGGCAGCCACACGAAGGCAATGGACAGAAACATGAAGGTTGTACCTGGATTGTCCAATAAGAAACATACATGTTTTGATTCCAAATTGTAATAAGGGCTTAAAAACTGGTTTATAGTTGCATGCCCTCTGAACACCAGCCACTAACCGCCTCACGAACCCAGCCTACGAACACGAGCCTCAACACACAGCTCCTGAACACCAGCCTCATGAACCCTCATGAACACCAGCCTCATGAACCCTCATGAACACCAGCCTCATGAACCCTCATGAACCCTCATGAACACCAGCCTCATGAACCCTAATGAACACTAGCCTCATGAACCCTAATGAACACCAGCCTCGGACTGAGTAAAGCAAAATATTGACTAATGAAACAAGTATATATTTTTTAGGAGTAATGACAGTTGCTGGCAGGAGCGTGACAATAAAGGGAAAACACTGAGGTCGGTAGAAACCGATCGCTGTAATGTGCTTAGGAGGAGCACAGTGTCGTCCCTTAAACAAGCCCGTATTTGAGTACGGTAGGAGATAAAAGGCCAGTGCTTTGTTGAGGTATTTATCCGTTTGGATTGCCTCATACGTACTTTCCAATGTTGTCATTGTTGACGCAGTTGTAGATCCAGTGCATCATGGACAATAAGGAAGTATTTTATTTGATCTTTTTTTTTTTTTTGATTGTCCCTACTTCCTCCTTACTGTGCTGATGTGTCTGTCAGACTGGCCTGGACACTTTGCATTATTACGGCTCCATAAAATACATAGACTCTGGGCTGAAAATAACAGAGGTATTTACCAGTGACTGACAGGACAGGACTCCTGGTTAGTCTGTAGTTGGCTCTCTTTCTCATCTGTGGCGATATAACTTCTTCTTGTTTGTGTTCATTTACTTGTTAGTCATCATTAGAATAATCTCATGTTACCATGAGAGTGTCGATCATCAGAGAGTTAGCCTGAAATCAAGGCTACCATTATGAAAATGAGGTGATACGAATCTCATTCAGTTGTCGAAACAAACAAAAGGCTAGTTAGAATGCTAACTGCAGGCACATTTGGTGGCACAAAGTACAGATGTCAAACTATGACTAAGTCTTCTCTGACATCTGAAAATAGCTCAGCTTTTGTTTGCAGCTATTCATTTGTTTTTCCCCATGATTATGACACTGGAAATTCCTTGTACACACTCGCCTAAAAACCAACCTCCCTGTTTCTTCGGTTAATACTTCCTTAAAGGAACAGACAGAGCAGGTGTAAGGTGTTCTGTGTGTAACTAAATGTGCTGCTTTCCCTGGTTAAATACAGAGCAGAGAGTCTGGGCTAAAGACACTACCTTTTTAAAGCACCACTCCTAAACCACACTCTTATCCATAATGGTACTTCACCTAGCTGCTGTTTTCCTTTTAAGACTACTCTTATAAAGTCACTGACCTTTACACTGGTGTCAAATCAAATCACATTTTATTTATCACATGCGGCGAATAAAACGGGTGTAGACTGTACTGTGAAATGCTTACTCACAAGCCATTAACCAACAATGCAGTTCAAGAATAAGAAAATATTTACCAAGTAGGCTAAAATAAAAAGTAATTATAAAAAGTAACACAATAACAATAACAGGGCTATATACAGGGTGTACCGGTACGTGGGATTTGTGGAAGTGAACATAGTGGCATGGGTAACTGAGAACAATAACTTGGAGAGTACGCGAGCAGCTTACAGGGGAGGGAAGGTGGGGGGGGTCTCAATGTAAAATTGTCTCGGTGGTGATTTTATAGATGGGTAGA
>NW_019943164.1:235617-279116 GCF_002910315.2 Salvelinus sp. IW2-2015
GCAGTCTAATGGCTTGGGGGTAGAAGCTGTTGAGGAGCCTTTTGGTCCTAGACTTGGCGCTCCGGTACCGCTTGCCGTGCGGTAGCAGAGAAAACAATCTATAACTTGGGTGACTGGAGTCTCTGACAATTTTATGGGCTTGACTCTGACACCGCCTATTATATAGGTCCTGGATGGCGGGAAGCTTGGCCGTTCGCACTACCCTTTGCAGCTCCTTACGGTCAGTTGCCATACCAGGCGGTTATGCAACCGGTCAGGATGCTCTCGATGGTGCAGCTGTAGAACCTTTTGAGGATCTGAGGACCCATGCCAAATCTTTTCAGTCTCCTGAGGGGGAATAGGTTTTGTCGTGCCCTCTTCATGACTGTCTTGGTATGTTTGGACTATGATAGTTCATTAGTGATGTGGACACCAAGGAACTTGAAACTCTCGACCCGCTCCACTACAGCCCCGTCGATGTTAATGGGGGCCTTTTCAGCCCGCCTTTTCCTGTAGTCCATGATCAGCTCCTTTGTCTTGCTCATGTTGAGGAAGAGGTTGTTGTCCTGGCACCACACTGCCAGTTCTCTGACCTCCTCCCTATAGGCCGTCTCGTCGTTGTCGGTGATGAGGCCWACCACTTGTGTTGTCAGCAAACTTAATGATGGTGTTGGAGTTGTTTGGCCAAGCAGTCGTGGGTGAACAGGGAATACAGGAGGGGACTGAGTACACACCCCTAAGGGGCCCCAGTGTTGAGGACCAGCGTGGCAGATATGTTGTTACCTACCCTTACCACCTGGGGGCAGCCCGTCAGGAAGTCCAGGATCAAGTTGCAGAGGGAGGTGTTTAGTCCCAGGGTCCTTAGCATACTTATGAGTTTTGTGGGCAATATGGTGTTGAACGCTGAGCTTTGGTCAATGAACAGCATTCTCACATGGKTGTTCCTTTTGTCCAGGTGAGAAAGGGCAGTGTGGAGTGCGATTGAGATTGCGTCATCTGTTGATCTGTTGGGGCAGTATGCGAATTGGAGTGGGTCTAGGGTGTCCGGGAGGATGCTGTTGATGTGAGCCACGACCAGTCTTTCAAAGCACTTCATGGCTACCGACGTGAGTGCCACGGGGCTGTAATCATTTAGGCAGGTTACCTTCGCTTCCTTGGGCACAGGGACTATGGTGGTCTGCTTGGAACATGTAGAGAGGTTGAAAATGTCATTGAAGACACTTGAAAGTTGGTCTGCGCATGCTTTGAGTACACGTCCTGGTAATCCGTCTGGCCCAGCGACTTTGTGAATGTTGACCTGTTTTAAAGGTCTTGCTCACATCGGCTACCAAGAGCGTTATCACACAGTCATCCAGAACAGCTGGTGCTCTCATGCATGCCTAGTGCTCTCGTGCATGCCTATGTATATGTAGGTAGAGTTATTAAAGTGACTGAATAGATAATAACAGAGAGTAGCATCAGTGTAGAAAGGGGGGGGGGGGGGGGGGGCAATGCAAATAGTCTGGGTAGCCATGTCCTACTCTCGTCCTTTAGGTGTCCGTATGCTGCATCCCGAATGGCACTCTATTCCCCTGTATACCTGCACTACTTTTGAGTACTGGTCCAAAGTAGACCACTTTATAGGACGTACAGTTGAAGTCGGAAGTTTACATACACTTAAATTGGAGTCATTAAAACTCACTCCACAAATTTCTTGTTAATAAACTATAGTTTTGACAAGTCGCTTAGGACATCTACTTTGTCCATGACACAAGTAATTTTTCCAACAATTGTTTACAGACAGATTATTTCACTTATAATTCACTGTATCACAATTCCAGTGGGTCAGAAGGTTACATACACTAAGTTGACTGTGCCTTTAAACAGGTTGGAAAATTCCAGAAAATGATGTCATGGCTTTAAAGCTTCTGATAGGCTAATGAACATAATTTGAGTCAATTGGAGGTGTACCTGTGGATGTATTTCAAGTCCTACCTTCAAACTGAGTGCCTCTTTGCAAGACACCATGGGAAAATGAAAATAAATCTGCCCAAAAATATTTAGACCTCCACAAGTAACCTAGTGGTTAGAGCATTGGACTAGTAACCAAAAGGTTGCATGATCGAATCCCCAAGCTGACAAGGTACAAATCTGTCGTTCTGCCCCTGAACAAGGCAGTTAACCCACTGTTCCTAGGCCGTCATTAAAAATAAGAATTTGTTCTTAACTGACTTGCCTAGTTAAATAAAGGTAAAATAAAAGTCTGGTTCATCCTTGGGAGCCATTTCCAAACGCCTGAAGGTACCACGTTCATCTGTACAAACAAAAGTACGCAAGTATAAACACCATGGGACCACATAGCCATCATACCTCTCAGGAAGGAGACGCGCTCTGTCTCCTAGAGATGAACGTACTTTGGTGCGAAAAGTGCAAATCAATCCCAGAACAACAGCAAAGGACCTTGTGAAGATTCTGGAGGAAACGGGTACAAAAGTATCTATATCCACAGTAAAATGAGTACTATATCGACATAACCTGAAAGGAATTTTTACTTGGATTATATGTCAGGAATTGTGGAACTGAGTTGAAATGTATTTGGCTAAGGTGTAAGTAAACTTCCGACTTCAACTGTAGGTTGTCATTTGGGACTGGGGGGAAACAGATAGGGTTTTTTGTCTAATAATTTGCCCCCCCCTCTTCTCAGGATTGTGGCTGCTGTTTGTTGTTTATGCAAATTAGCACGGAAAGTTCCACCTAGTGTGACAGAGGGAGAGAGAGAACTGTTCCACAGCGGACCAAAATGAGAGAATAGCCCCCCCCCCCCCACACTCACGGATAATGTGTTCTAGCAACTGCAAGGGGAATTCACACTCAACTAGGAACCAAAGGACCTTCTGATGAAGTCGTACTTCCCTGAAGTCTCCCTACTGTTAATGGCCATAATAGTCTCTAAACCAGTCTGTATCCGTAAAGCCCAGTTGTGTCTTCCCAGAAACCTTTGTAAAAGCAGTGTTTTGTATTTTTAGGAGCCTCACATCCTCTGTGTGGACATTAAAGTGGAGGATTTCTCTCTGTGTCATTTTAACCATGTTTACGTACCTGTCCTTATTTCTTCACTTCACCGTCTTACCAAATGTACTGTTGTTTCTTTGTGCCCTAGGGGAATGGAATCAAGACGTACAAATATAACGCCTTGACGTTCATCCCACTGAATCTGTTCGAGCAGTTCAAACGAGCTGCCAACCTGTACTTTCTGGCCCTGCTCATCTTACAGGTAAGTCTGCCGGAGACAGCTGTGTTACATCCAACTTTCAATGCTAACGGATTATAAGAATCTTCAGTGGTAGACCACTGAGGTTCCACTTGTAGCAGTCTCCCTGTCAGACATTATGCTACAGTACGGAAGGAATCAAATCAATACAATTTTGTCACGGGCTTCGTAAAGAACAGGTGTCGACTAACAGTGAAATGCTTACTTACGGGGCCCTTTTTCAACAATGCAGAGTTAAAGATAAGATGAAATAATAAATAAATAGAGATAGTGACACGAGGAATAAATACACAGTGAATAACAACATGGCTTTATACAGGGAGTACCAGGTAATAACATGGCTTTACACAGGAAGTACCAGTTAATAACATGGCTATATACAGGGAGTACCAGGTAATAACATGGCTTTACACAGGAAGTACCAGTTAATAACATGGCTATATACAGGAAGTACCTGTTAATAACATGGCTATATACAGGAAGTACCCATCTGTAATGAATGCGCTATACACAGAAAGTGAACAGGTAACTGAACATAGGATATACCACAGGACACGATCCAGCGATCATACATGGATATACAGGAAGTACCAGGTAATAACATTGGCTATATCAGGAAGTAACAGGTAATACCACATGGCCTTATACAGGAAGTAACCAGAGCTATCAATGGTTTAACTAAGAAAAAGTCAGGTAATAACTGGCTATAATAACAGAAGTACCAGGATACAAACATCGAGCTTTAACAGGCACAGATCCAGCGTAATCTAACAAATGGTATATACAGGAAGAGTACAGGTAAATATACAGCGGCTGATGATAACGAGGGCACGGATATTAAACATGGATATCATGCATGAGCGATATGCCAGGGGTAATAAGTATGGCTGCTATATGTCCGTGGAGTGCACAAGTAGTAGCGGAGCTTAGTGATCAGGAGTACAGTAATAACATGGTCAAAAATACAGGGAAGTACCAGGTAATCACACACTCGCGCTATCACTACACGAGTACAGCTACATTCGATATACACTGGCAGTACATGCTAACCGCGGGGCGGTATATACATGGCTCTATATCACACGCACTCGATTCCAGTGAGCTTTGGTACAGGGAGTACAGGTATACTAACATGGATTGAGGTGAATACAGAGGTACAGTATAAATCGAGCTTTACTAATTAGGAGTGGTACGCAGAGTAATTATATGATAGGCTATCATATACGGAGTACAGGAATAACATGACTGGCTATAATCTCACAGGGGAGTAATCAGGTAATGACATGGCTATATACGAGGGAGTACCAGTAATATCTAAGCATGAATAGGCATATATGAACTGAATGGCTTATATACAGGGAAGTACCAGGTATAAATGGCTATATACAGGGAGTACCAGGTAATAACATGGCTATATACAGGGAGTACCAGGTAATAACATGGCTATATACAGGGAGTACCAGGTAATAACATGGCTATATACGGGGAGTACCAGGTAATAAATGGCTATATATGACACGGGAGTACCAGGTAATAAACATGGCTAACTAATACAGGGAGTACCAGGTAAAATAAGTGGGCTAACTCAGGGAGTACCTAGGTAATACCATGGCTATATTAAGGGGAGTACCAGCGTAATAACTATTGGGCTAGTTATCAGGTGGTACAGGTATAACATGGCTATACTACAGGGAGTACCAGGTATAACATCGAGCTATAACGTACAGGAGTACCAGGTAATAACAGTGGCTATATACAGGAGGTCCAGGTAATACATGGCTATATACAGGGTAGTAACACGGGCTATAATAACAGGTAATAACCAGGAGTACCAGATGTATACGCATCAGGGCTATATAACACTGGAGTACACAGGGTAATAACATGGCTATACGTACATGGGAGTACCAGTAAACATGGCTATATACAGGGAGTACCAGGTATAACAATGGGAGTAATACCACGGGAGTACAGGTAATACACTGGTCTAACTAGGGAGTACAAGGTAAAACATGGCTAAACGGGAGTACAGGTAAAAATGAGCTATATACGGGAGTGCCAGAGTAATAAGATGGGGCTATATACCGGGAGTACCAGGTATAAATGGCTATATACCGGGAGTACCAGGTAATAAACATGGCTATATACCAGGGAGTACCAGGTAATACATGGTATATACCGGGAGTACAGGTAATAACATGGCTATATACGGGAGTACCAAGGTATAAATGGCTATATACAGGGAGTACCAGGTAATAACATGGCTTATACGTGAGTACAGGATATAACGGCTATAACAGGGGTAACCAGGTATAACATGGCTTATACAGGGAAGTCCAGGTAATACATGGCTATATACAGGGAAGTACCAGGTATAACATGGCTATATACGGGAGTCCAGGTAATAACATGGCTATATCAGGGTAACAGGTAAATTAACATGGCTATAATCACAGAGGTAGTTAGACAGGTTAATAACATGGCTATATACAGGGGTACGAAGATACGCAGGTAATAACATGGCTATATACGGAGTACCAGGTAATGAAACTGGTATACAGGGAGTTCACGGTAAGGACTGGTCTATTGTTTACAGGGGAGTAAATCAGGCTAATGGCTGGTATATACAGGGAAGTCACCAGGTAATGACATGGATAAAACAGAAGGAGTATCAGGTAAGGACATGGCTATATACAGGGAGTATCAGGTAAGGACATGGCTTTATACAGGTAGTATCAGGTAAGGACATGGCTATATACAGGGAATACCAGTACTGAGTCGTTGCAGGAGTACCAGGTAATTGAGGTAGATATGTACATGTAGGTAAAGATAAATTGACTAAGCAACAGGATGGATGATGATAAACAGTAGCAGCAGTGTATGTGGTGAGTGGGAAAGTGAGTGTGTGTGTGTGGTGGGTTTTAAATATACTTAAGTATCAAATGTAAATGTAATTGCTAAAATATACTTAAGTATCAGAAGTATAAATCATATCACATTCCTTATTAAACAAACCAGACGGCACCATTTTTTTTTWTTTTTAATACAGACAGACAGGGGTACACTCCAACACTCAGACATAATTTACAAACAACGCATGTGTGTTTAGTGAGTCCTCCAGATCAGAGCCAGAAGGGATGACCAGGGATGTTCTCTGTTTAGTGAGTCCTCCAGATCAGAGGCAGTGGGGATGACCAGGGATGTTCTCTGTTTAGTGAGTCCTCCAGATCAGAGGCATTAGGGATGACCAGGGATGTTCTCTGTTTAGTGAGCCACCGACCCAGGGGATTGGATGTGCTGACAGCCCGGTACATCATTGGGGAAGAGAAGCTTACCCCCTATACAAATCTACTTCTATCGCTCCAGTATCCGTGCACTTTGTAAATATGGTACTGACCCTGTAATATACGTTCTCGTGTTCAACGTACATGACTGTGGCCTGAGCAGTGATGAAGTGTTATTTTTAGGCAATAAGGCCCGAGGGTGATATATGGCCAATATACCACGGCTAAGGGCTGTTTTTATGCACGACGCAACGCAAACCCCAGAGGTGCCTTATTACTATTATAAACTGGTTACCAACGTAATTAGAGCAGTACAAATAAATGTGTTGTCATACCCGTGGTGTACGGTCTGAAAAACCACGGCTGTCAGCAAATCAGCATTCGGGGCTCGAACCACACAGTTTATAATACAGGACCCTGGCCTGAGCAGGGAGGAAGTGTTATTATACAGGACCCTGGCCTGAGCAGGGAGGAAGTGTTATTATACAGGACCCTGGCCTGAGCAGGGAGGAAGCATTGTTGGTCAACAGAAACCGCAGATCAATAAAATATGAAACATTATATTCCGATTTATTCCTGCTGTCAACACGCTGCTTTGAAACTTTCTAACATGTTGGATAAAGGAATAGATTGTGATATTAATGCACATTATTATTCACCAGATTATTCCTGAGATCACCACGTTGCCTTGGTACACCACCTTAGTGCCTTTAGTTCTGGTGCTGGGAATCACAGCCATCAAAGACCTGGTGGACGATCTGGTGAGTGACTTCAACCTCCTCCTCGCTGGCTGCATCTCAATTCTCTACCCTTCTCCCAAAGTATGCATTTGTTAACACTCCCCATCGTGGATTTAAAAACATARGATTGGTGTAAAGCATTTCAAGTATACAAGGAAAAGAGTGGAAAATCGGGACATTTGCCACTGCCCAGACTCTGTTAACTTCATCCAATCATGTCGTCCTACAGATGAGAGACGGACCAAGAAAGAGGCTTCCTTTTCATTGATAGCATATGCAGTGCACTCCATTTATGAAGAGAACATTGTGGTCCATTTTTTTTTATCTAGTGCTGAACCCCTGCCTGGTGTCTTCCCTTTCCTCCCCAACAGGCCCGCCACAGGATGGACAACGAGATCAATAACAGGAAGTGTGAAGTTCTCATGGATGGCAGGTAATGACTAGGAACCATAGAGAATCACTCCTTCGATATAACTAGTTTTGTCATTGGCAGCTCCATTGAAAGTTTACACCATTTTAAAGTAGTCAACTGGGTGGGACTTGCAGTGTTTTTAAGGAAGGATCACAAAGTTACATTCAGGTCATCAGGAGGGATCAGCCAATTAAATATGCTTGTGAGCAAACATTCCATAACTGCAGATGGCAGTAAATCGCCATCCTTGGCTTTATACCTGTTCAAACAACACACTCCAGGTGGCAGTATGCATCCTTTCAGTTTGTTTACCAACTCATACAAGTTGTAGTAGTAGTAGAAGAAGAAGAAAAATGGACTACTTCAAAATGGAGATGTCCTCGATGGCACTGCCCCGTGTTCTCACAGACTCCATAATGGGACAGATTAAATCAAATCAAAGTATATTTGTCACGTGCGCCGAATCCAACAGGTGTAGTAGACCTTACAGTGAAATGCTTACTTACAGGCTCTAACCAATAGTGCAAAAAAGGTATTAGGTGAACAATAGGTAAGTAAAGAAATAAAACAACAGACAGTAAAAAGACAGGCTATATACAGTAGCGAGGCTAATATAGTAGCAAGGCTACATAAAGACACCGGTTAGTCAGGCTGATTGAGGTAGTATGTACATGAATGTATAGTTAAAGTGACTATGTATATGTGATGAACAGACAGTAGCAGCAGCGTAAAAGAGGGGTTGGGGGGACACACACACAATGCAAAAAGTCTGGGTAGCCATCTGATTACCTGTTCAGGAGTCTTATGGCTTGAGGGTAAAAACTGTTGAGAAGCCTTTTTGTCCTTTACTTGGCACTCCGGTACCGCTTGCCATGCGGTAGTAGAGAGAACAGTTGTATATCTAGGTCTATGGTATGAATGTATATTACCCAATACTGTTATAGATTCTCTCTGTGGGTGTGGAGCTCCTTGATGCAGCAGCATACCGTTTTATAATATCTGAAATAGTTTTTGTTGTTATTGTCTGTGTTGTGCATCAAGACAAATGTCATGTTTTGAACATGACTTATAAAGAATCTGAGTAGCTGACTGTAACAAACTATTTCCAAACCAGGTTTCAAGTGTCGAAGTGGATGAATATACATGTCGGTGATGTGGTTCGTCTGAAGAAAAATGATCACATCCCGGTAATGTCATATATTTGTTCTCTGACTAAAAACCCAACCAGCCATTTTTTTTATAATTCAGTTACAATATTTTGATTTGGTTATTTGCTTTTTTGTTTTCATTTAGGCTGACATTCTGTTGTTGTCCAGTTCAAATCCCAACAGTCTTTGTTATGTTGAAACAGCCGAGCTCGATGGGTAAGATGTTCGCCAATGAACGTTCAATTATGGGCTTGTCCCAAATGGCTCCCTATGTAGTGCACTACTTTAGACCAGAGCCCTATGGAACCCTAGACCAGAGCCCTATGGAACCCTATTCACGATGTAGTGCACTACATTTGACCAGAGCCCCTATAGAACCCTATTCCCTATGTAGTGCACTACTTTTGACCAGAACCCTATAGAACCCTATTTCCTATGTAGTGCACTACTTTAGACCAGAGCCCTATGGGCCATGGTCAAACGTAGTGCACTATCCTGTATAGAGAATACAGTGCCATTTGGGATGCAGAACCATGTCTTAAAACCTTTTTTTTATGTGTGATTTTATAATTTCATATTGCATTTGTCAATAACTACCCCTTGATAACATGATAAAATTACATTGACAGAAAGTGCTTTTGTGTAAACGTACACATTTTGAGGCGAAGTGAGATAAAAAAGGGTTTGCTGAGACTTGTTATCATCACAATCTCGTTCAGCCTGTAGATTAGATTGAAAACTCATTGGTCAAACAACACTATCAGAAGCCCAGCATGTTTCAGGTAATTCAAAGTTCAGGTTATTGTCCTTGTGTACAATGTACAGATGTTCCCTTTTATTTATTTATATATATATATATATAAACATACTGAATTTGTCCCCAAATGAGTCTACTGAAATATCAACGTACATTTATTGTTTGGCAGGGAAACCAACCTGAAGTTTAAAATGGGTCTGAAAGTGACAGACGAGAGACTGCAGGAGGAGCAACAGCTGGCACAGTTTGATGGTAACCTGCTGCTCTCCTGTCCGTCTTAACAGATGGACGTTAGATACTGGACATTTATTTAGATATGTGTGGTGGGTCTTAAGAGGAAGGTACTAACTGTACATCGCTCTGGAGAAGAGCATCTGCAAATGACCAAAATGTTATATAAAATGTGTGTATTTTGGAGAGGGAGAGAGAATCCCCATACAGCCGTGATAGTGTGTGGTCACTGTTCCCTTGTTTACCCATACAGACGTGATAGTGTGTGGTCACTTTCCCCTTGTTTCTCCATACAGACGTGATAGTGTTGGTCACTGTCCCTTGTTTCTCCATACAGACGTGATAGTGTTGGTCACTGTTCCCTTGTTTCTCCATACAGACGTGATAGTGTGTGGGTCACTGTTCCCTTGTTTCCCATACAGACGTGATAGTTGTGGTCACTGTTCCCTTGTTTCTCCATACAGACGTGATAGTGTGTGGTCACTGTTCCCTTGTTACCCATACAGACGTGATAGTGTGTGGTCACTGTTCCCTTGTTTCCCCATACAGACGTGATAGTGTGTGGTCACTGTTCCCTTGTTTCTCCATACAGACGTGAATAGTGTGTTGGTCACTGTTCCCTTGTTTCTCCATACAGACGTGATAGTGTGTGGTCACTGTTCCCTTGTTTACCCATACAGCCGTGATAGTGTGTGGTCACTGTTCCCTTGTTTCCTCATACAGCCATGATAGTGTGTGAGGAGCCTAACAACCGTCTGGATAAGTTCACGGGGACCATGCGTTGGAGAAAAGACCGATTCCCTCTGGATCTGGACAATATGATGCTGAGAGGATGTAGGATCAGAAACACTGACGAGTGTCACGGACTGGTCATCTTCGCAGGTAAATACCTTGCACAACCTTTCAGAACCAATGGATATACTCACTCTCTCACTCTCTCACTCACTCACTCACTCGCCCGCTCGCTCGCTCACTCATTCTCACTCACTCACTCATTCTCTCTCACTCACTCATTCTCTCACTCACTCACTCATTCTCTCACTCACTCACTCTCTCACCCTCTCGCCCGCTCGCTCACTCATTCTCACTCACTCACCCTCTCGCCCGCTCGCCCGCTCGCTCACTCATTCTCTCTCACTCACTCATTCTCTCACTCACTCATTCTCTCACTCACTCATTCTCTCACTCACTCATTCTCACTCACTCACTCACTGTTAGTCCACACCGGTTGGTTACGAAGCATGTGATGAATAACACATGATTTGACACACCCACAGACATCCTTTTCAGGTAAATACCTGACACACTTTCATGATCAATATACAGACATACCAACAACATGGACATGCAGTCATGTAAATATGCCGTCTTGGACTTAATCTCATGTAAACCTTTACTCATCTGTTTGTTTGCTGTTTTGATGTAGGCGCTGACACTAAAATCATGAGGAATGGGGGCAAGACCAGATTCAAGAGGACTAAAATCGATGAATTGATGAACTACATGGTGTACACTGTAAGTGGTATTACCTTTCAAGTCATTCACTACACCTCGCAAAATATTTCACCCTTTATTAAATGGAGTCTCTTATTAACAGCCATTTACATCAGAGCGTGACGTATGTTGAACAAGAGATCTCGATTTATTGTTTTTGTAAAGTTGTGGCAGTGTTTGCTCTCAAAGTTTGGTTGATATACTTTTTGATTTTGGCACGGTTATCCTCAGTTGCTGTGACTGCTACTATCTGTCCCGGGATCCTGCCAGACCAAAAAAGACAGAAGTTGTTTGCTGGAGCTAGCTACCATCCTAGCTGGTAGCTATCAGTATAAAGCTAGCAGGGTTTTCCATTTTGGCTGGGACTGCGGAGGTGTCCCACGCTAATTGTGGCTGTATTCCCTGCTGCCTGTTGCTCCCCCCCCCCTGTAATCTGACCTGGTTGGAACGGYGTTGTATAGCTACCATGGTTAGCCGATGCTGCTACCAACATTACGTGCAACAAGACACTGCTGTGAGATGATTTAAAGGAGGACACATACTGTATTTCTGMTTTTCTGATTTTGACATTTGTGTAGGCTATTTTTGTTCACTTAGTTCAGAATTCCCTGTAAGGAGAGAGACCTAGATAGTTTGTGTGTATGCATTGATATKTAGGCTACATGTGCCTTTAAACAAATAATGTATGTAGTTCTGTCTTTGAGCTGTTCTTGTCTATTGATGTTCTGTATTATGTCATTCTGTTGTGTGTTTTGTGTGGACCCCAGGAAGAGTAGCTGCTGCTTTTGCAACCGCTAATGGGTATCCTAATAAAATACCAAGACACTGAAGACCAGCTAGCCTAGCTAGTCGGCAGTCTCAAATGGCGGTCGCTATTGAACATTTTCACCGCTGCAGGAGCTGTTTATTTTTGCTCTATTCTGGGACAATGTGGACCGCCCAGCCTTTCAATGTAGCAATGTGGCTACTCTTAGCAAACAAGTAGCAAATTTACCAAAGCTCCCAGGGGGGAATCCTCCTCAAGCTCCCGGGGGGGAATCCTCCTCAAGCTCCCGGGGGGGAAATTCCTTCCTCAAGTCCCGTTGGGGGGAATCCTCCTCAAGACTCCCGGGGGGGGGAATCCTCCTCAAGCCCCCGGGGGGGGGGGGGGATCCTCCTCAAGCTCCGGGGGGGGGGGGAATCCTCCTCAAGCTCCCGGGGGGGGGGGAATCCTCCTCAAGCTCCCGGGGGGGGAATCCTCCTCAAGCTCCCGGGGGGGGGGATCCTCCTCAAGCTCCCGGGGGGGGGAATCCTCCTCAAGCTCCCGGGGGGGGAATCCTCCTCAAGCTCCCGGGGGGGGGAATCCTCCCTCAAGCTCCGGGGGGGGAACCCTCCTCAAGCTCCCGGGGGGGGGGAATCCTCCTCAAGCTCCGCGGGGGGGGGGAATCCTCCTCAAGCTCCCGGGGGCGGGGGATCCTCCAAAAGCTCCCGGCGGGGGGGGGGGGATCCCAAAAGCTCCCGGGGGGGATATCCTCCTCAAGCTCCCGGGGGGGGGGGGGGGGAATCCTCCTCAAGCTCCCGGGGGGGGAATCCACGCCCGCCTACTTTTTCATCTACTCCAGTAGCTGGGCGCCACTCTGGCCTGGTGGAAGTGTCGCCACATTGGCTCTCCACAGCCAACTGGCCGGTGCTTTGGCAGGGATCCCTCTCCGAAGGTTTTTCCCTCTTCCCTGGAGAAGACTAGTCTTCCCTGGAGAATGGGCTTCCATCGTACGGACTGTATGCTGCTTCTAGATGACTAGGTTGGATGTTGTTGTTCTTGATCCTATCAACCAGCCATGGAGTTATGTCACTTGCCGTGTAAGTCGAAAGCAGCGGCATCTGGTAATGGGGGGCCTCCTTGGCGATGGGAAGCCCGGACTGGACACAGACTTTAAACAGCTCTATGGTGAGAAACATCTCGGTTCCTGGGGCAAAACTCMTGTGCTGTCCTGGAGTACGAGTACAGAACATTAAGACTGCTTCCTACCGTTCTACGATGGATGCCTGGGGCTAACGCTGTCGTAGTCCATGTGGGGTCAAATGACATTGTGAGGGCTAGCTCGGAACTGCTGAAAAATAGATTTTAAAGACCTGATTCTAGTTCTGAAAGATTCCAAATAGCGGCTGATTATTTCAGGCCCGGTACCAATGCAGGCTACTGGCATTGCACATATGGCAAAAAGGGTACTGTAGCTCTGTTGGCATAACTTTTATAATTAACTTTGACACCTTCTGGAAACAAAAGATGGTCTACAAGAATGACGGAGTCCGTCCAAATCATCTTGGCTCCTGGATTCTATCCACAGATTTCAAGGCTGCGTTGAGACAATGACTTATCAATGACCCAAGCCTTGCTCAGATAATCACTATTATGATGTCTCTGAGTTTGTCGTAGTGCTGCAGAAAATGTACATTGTCCCAGGAGTTTTGGAAGTCATAGTGTATGTTTTTTTTATTTAACTAGGCATGTCAGTTAAGAACAAATTCTTATTTTCAATGACGGCCTAGGAACAGTGGGATAACTGCCTTGTTCAGGGGCAGAACAACAGATTTGTACCTTGTCAGCTCGGGGATTCGATCTTGACACCTCTCGGTTACTAGTTCAACGCTCTAACCACTAGGCTACGCTGTATGCACTTACACAAATGAATGATGATTGGCTGAGAGAAATTGATAATAAAAAGATTGGTGGCTGTTTTGTTAGCTTTTATTGCGGCTTTTGACATTATCATAGTCTGCTGCTGGAAAAAACCTATATGTTATGACTTTACAGCGCCTGCTATATTATGAAGAGTTACCTGTCTAACACAGAGGGTAATCTCCAACATAATCCAGGTAGAATCAGGAATTCCCCAGGGCAGCTGTCTAATGACCTGCCACTGGCTCTGAGTAAAGCCTGTGTTTCTMTGTATGTGGACGACTCAACACTATACACGTCAGCTACCACAGCAATCACTCTAACACTTAACAATGAGCCGCAGTCAGTTTTTAGAGTGTGTGGCAAGAAATCAATTAAGTCCAAAATATTTTCTAAAACTAAAAGCATTTTATTTGGAGCAAATCATTCACTAAAACTCAACTAAGTCTTGACATGAATGATGTGGAAATTGAGCTAGTTGAGGAGACTAAACTGCTTGGAGTAACCCTGGATTGTAAACTGTTACGGTCAAACCCAGTGGAGGCTTCTGGGGGGAGGACRGCTCATAATAATGTCCAGAACAGAGCAAATGGAATGGCATCAAACACCTGGAAACCATGGAAACCGTGTGTTTGATGTATTTAATACCATTCCATTCATTCCGCTCCAGMCTTTACCACAAGGCCATCCTYCCCAAAARCAACATGGGGAGGAYGGGGAGAGGTCTGCCTTATTTCTTTTAAATATATATTTTTTTAACACCCTTTTGGACCCAATTTCGTGATTTTATGATCTTGTCTCATCACTGCAACTCCCCAACGGGCTCAGGTGAGGCGAAAAGACGAGTCATGCTGAAACATGACCACCCAAGCCACACTTCTAAACACCCGCTCGCTTAAGCCGGAAGCCAGCACCGTTCACCTGACGACCAAAGTCAGCCTGCAGGCGCCCGACCCGCCACAAGGAGTCGCTAGTGCACAATGAGCCAAGGACCCCCCCCCCCCCCCTGGGGTAAGCAGTCAACCAGGAGTGACCGTGACCAGGAGTCACGGCCGGTTGTGACACAGCCTGGGATCGAACCCAGGCTGCAGTGAGGCTGCAACACTGCGATGCAGTGGAGGTGGCTGTTCTGCCTTAACGACAATCTTAACAAGGCGGGTCCTACAGGCCCTAGTTTTTTCGCACCTGGACTACTCCCCAGTTGTGTGGTCAGGTGCCACAAAGAGGGACTTTGGAAAATTACAACTGGCCCAGAACACGTAGAGCTAACATTTGATCATGTCATTTTCTTACGGATCAACGTGGAGGAGAGATCGACTTCATCACTACTTGGTTTTTGTATGAGTGTTTGACATGTTGAATGCACCGAGGTGTCTGTTTTTGAACTACTAGCACACAGCTCGGACACAAGACATGCCACCAGAGGTTTCTTCACAGTCCCCAAGTCCAGAATAGACTATGGGAGGCACACAGTACTACATAGAGCCATGACTAAATGGAACTCTAATCCACATCAGGTAACTGATGCAAGCAGTAGAATCAGATAAAAAAAAAACAGATAAAAATACACCTTATGGAACAGCGAGGACTGTGAAGACACACACACAGGTATACGCACAGACAACATACACACTATAGACAAATACACCTGGATTGTGTTGTAGCCTAGTGGCCTGAGGGCGCACACTTAATGCATTGTGAAATCTGTTGTAAAATGTATTTTAATGTCTTTAGAAATTACTGGACCCCAGGAAGAGTTGCTGCTGCCTTGGCAGGAACTAATGGGGGTCCATAATAAACCCCAGGAAGAGTAGCTGCTGCCTTGGCAGGAACTAATGGGGGTCCATAATAAATACAAATACAAGCTTGAGATGAGATGAAGGCTCGTGAAAACAGAGATGCAGTTTTAAGAAAGTATGGAAACCTATTGAAAAACTGATTTAAATTTCTTCTCCCTCTTCTCCTCTCCAGATCTTTGTAATCCTGGTCCTGTTGTGTGCTGGCCTGGCCATCGGAAACACCTTCTGGTATGAGGAAGTAGGTAGCAAGGCTTGGTATCTGAATGACGGTAAAAACCAGACTGCTTCTTACAGAGGTTTCCTCAGCTTCTGGGGGTACATCATCGTGCTCAACACCATGGTTCCCATCTCCCTCTACGTCAGGTGAGTATAGAAATAGAATCACAGACTCATTTTACTTGAATGGGGTACCCGTTCTAATAATTATATTTCCCTGGGCGAGTCACTCTCAAACACAGGCAAGGGTTGTGTTCAGTAGGGCACACSGTAGCAAATCTGTGTTTTTATGGGAAAGTTTGTGTAGAACTTCCCTGTTTTTATTCTGTTTCAAAACGTTTTCTACCTATTGCACACGACCAAGCTCTTTTGTACCGTCTACCATCTGCTTTTAGAGGGCTTTATTTAGTCAAAGACTCTGAACTGTCATATTATCTCCGTTGTCCCTAGTATCCTCTGAACGGACGTATTATCTCCTAGTATCCTCTGAACGGTCGTATTATCTCCTAGTATCCTCTGAATTGTCGTATTATCTCTTTGTATTCTCTGAACGGTAGTATTATCTCCTAGTATCCTCTGAATTGTCGTATTATCTCTTGTATTCTCTGAACGGTAGTATTATCTCCTAGTATCCTCTGAACTGTCGTATTATCTCTTTATTCTCTGAACGGTAGTATTATCTCCTAGTATCCTCTGAATTGTCGTTATCTCTTTGTATTCTCTGAACGGTAGTATTATCTCCTAGTATTCTCTGAACGGACGGATTATCTCCTAGTATCCTCTGAACGGACGGATTATCTCCTAGTATCCTCTGAACTGTCGGATTATCTCCTAGTATCCTCTGAACGGACGATTATCTCCTAGTATCCTCTGAACGGACGGATTCTCCTAGTATCCTCTGAACGGACGGATTATCTCCTAGTATCCTCTGAACGGACGGATTATCTCCTAGTATCCTCTGAACGGACGGATTATCTCCTAGTATCCTCTGAACGGACGGATTATCTCCTAGTATCCTCTGAACGGTCGTATTATCTCCTAGTATCCTCTGAATTGTTGTATATCTCTTTGTATTCTCTGAACGGTAGTATTATCTCCTAGTATCCTCTGAATTGTTGTATTATCTCTTGTATTCTCTGAACGGTAGTATATCTCCTAGTATCCTCTGAACTGTCGTATTATCTCTTTGTATTCTCTGAACGGTAGTATTATCTCCTAGTATCCTCTGAATTGTCATATTATCTCTTTGTATTCTCTGACGGTAGTATTATCTCCTAGTTCCTCTGAATTGTCGTATTATCTCTTTGTATTCTCTGAACGGTAGTATTATCTCCTAGTATCCTCTGAACTGTCGTATTATCTCTTTGTATTCTCTGAACGGTAGTATTATCTCCTAGTATCCTCTGAACTGTCGTATTATCTCTTTGTATTCTCTGAACGGTAGTATTATCTCCTAGTATTCTCTGAACGGACGGATTATCTCCTAGTATCCTCTGAACCTGTCGGATTATCTCCTAGTATCCTCTGAACGGACGGATTATCTCCTAGTATCCTCTGAACGGACGGATTATCTCCTAGTATCCTCTGAACGGACGGATTATCTCCTAGTATCCTCTGAACGGACGGATTATCTCCTAGTATCCTCTGAACGGACGGATTATCTCCTAGTATCCTCTGAACGGACGGATTATCTCCTAGTATCCTCTGAACGGAGATTATCTCCTGTATCCTCTGAACGGACGGATTATCTCCTAGTATCCTCTGAACGGACGGATTATCTCCTGTATCCTCTGAATTGTCGTATTATCTCCTAATCCCTAGTATCCTAAACACCCGTGTACCTGAGGGAATAATAATAGAATACTGAATTGAGTCATAATGAGAGTATTTCAGGTCCCCACTTCCAAAATAGGTTTCTAGTCTTGTGTCTTTCCGTGTTTAAAATAAAGGTGAAATATATTTCCAATTTCCTCTCCAGTGTGGAGGTGATTCGTTTGGGCCAGTCCAAATTYATCAACTGGGACCTTCAGATGTACTACCAGGAGAAAGACACCCCAGCCAAGGCCCGCACCACCACCCTCAACGAGCAACTGGGTCAGATCGAATACATCTTCTCAGACAAGACCGGTACCCTCACGCAAAACATCATGGCCTTCAAGAAGTGCACCATCGCTGGACGTACCTTTGGTAAGACTTACTTGTTATATCCTGGCTAGAGTGTAGCTTTGGTGTTCTCAGATCTGTTTGTGCTGTCGTTGTCGAGGGTCGTTGTCATTTCACTACACCCTGCCGTACAAAAAGTACAATTTTATGAATTATTTTGTAAGGATGTCAACGTTGACACATTGTTTTATTGGAACCAAACTAGTTAAAAAATATCTGAACAATATTCAGCATGGACGCTTCCTTCACCATCTGCTAAATATGTGTATGTGACCAATAACGTTTCATTTTATTTGTTGTCATTGCCAAATGACTATTTTTAAGGTCTGGTACCTCCCAAGTATTGCTTGAATGGACACCCTGGTCCACTCTGCATTGTTTTGAATGTAACAGATATCACCTGTAAACATCGTTTAGAAGCTTGTGTTATGACGTGATTTATTCATGTCTTTTCATTTKACAGGTGACCCTGCTAATGTTGAGGGTGTACCTCTGGATCGTGGGAAGGTAATTTTTTTTTTTTTACTGAAACAGTATTTTATTCAGATTTGACACATACAGTGTTTCATCTATAGCATTGTCTTGATGCTCATTTCTTTCTCTCGGTACTTCACAGCCAGTGGACTTTACCTGGAACAAGTACGCAGACAGGAAGTTTGAGTACCTGGATCATTCCCTGGTGGCCTGCATCCGGTCCAAGAAGGACAAAGACACCCTGGAGTTYTTCAAGCTGCTGTCTCTGTGTCACACTGTCATGGTGGAACAGAAAGAAGGTGAGGAACCTGCGTAGTGATGATAGAGATCAATCAATCATTGGATGATTTTATTTATTTATTGATTGGTCAGTTCAGAAATCACTGATCACACATATACAGTATGTGATTAGTTCTGTTAATTGAACACACCTAGGAAGACTAGGTAGCCTTCCTTCAGAGTACCATGGAGATTTGGCCCCAGAGTGGATGTGGCCTACAAGCACATTTGGCTTTTAAAGTCCTCTAGTTAGTACATACAGAACAGAGAGAGGGTGAGCAACCTGTATTATAGTAATGCTAGAGGTCAAAGTTCAGAAACAAATTCTTATAATGTAATAGACTGTTTTCCTGGACACCTAAAAGAAAAAGCCTGGTCCTGAACTTGATGGAGAATCTTCATTRGAAAATCCTTCTTAGTCCAGAACTGAGCTTTTATCTTTGTCTGGGAAACCAGCCCAGGTAGTTTTAGTTTAGAGTACCATGGACACCGATGAATAGTCTACAATAAAGGTGTGACATAAACCTCTGRCCACAGAGTTTGTATGTCTTGATGTGTCTGTTGTCCTCAATCCTCAGATGAGTTGGTGTACCAGGCAGCCTCTCCTGACGAGGGGGCTCTGGTGACAGCTGCCAGGAACTTTGGTTTTGTGTTCCTGTCCCGTACCCAGGACACCATCACCATCAGCGAGATGGACCAGGAGATGACCTAYGAGATGCTGGCCCTGCTCGACTTTAACAGCGACCGTAAACGCATGTCCATCATCCGTGAGTGAATATTTTAAGACTGTGATCATGGTGTCCCCTCTAGGGTTKTAAAAGTTCTGGGAATTTTCGCAAAGTTCCGAGTTTTATTGGAATTCCGAGTTGGAGAATTCCCTCCCTGCTTATTCCYTGATGATTTGGAAATCTTCTAACCGGCCTAGATTTATGGGAACTTTGGCAACGCTTCTGAAATGTTGTAATACTAGCCTTTTCACTGTGACCATCTCCCTAACATGCAGTCTCCTCTCTCTCTCGCTCTGACAGTGAGGTTCCCTGACGGTCGGATCCGTTTGTATTGCAAAGGAGCAGACACGGTCATCTACGAACGCCTCTCTCCTAAATCCAAACACAAGGAAGTGACCCAGACTGCTCTAGACGTAAGGCACTGGTGTCTTTTGATAGGCTGGATGTAATGGATGGTTTTCAGTCTATGTAGAGTAGTAGGGAGCCAGGCTATGAAGCATGTGTGTGGTTGTATTTTGAGCTCGGACATTCTGGACTTTCCCTTTTTGGTTGGTCACGTATTGAATGAATCTTGGCTCTAGTAGTTCCAGAATGGTGAAAATATCCCCCTGTTTATTCATTGGTTCTCATTCCAGTAATTCCATATGTGCTATGATGTTCAAATAAACCTAAACCAAARCCTTCTCTTCSGTTGTAGATCTTTGCCAACGAGACTCTCCGGACCTTGTGTCTGTGCTACAAGGATATCAGTAAGCAGGAGTTTGAYGCCTGGGCTAAGAAGCACAAGGCTGCCAGTGTTACTATGGGCAACAGGGAGGCTGCTCTAGATCGAGTGTATGAACAAATCGAGAGCAACCTCATGGTAGGACGCTCATCACACATAATGAGAACATGCTAAACAAAATTGTCAATTAAATCTAGGGCCTATTTAACCTCCTTAAGGATCGTCCCCTTTTTCCCAACTGCTAAATGACTTAAATGTAAATGTAAGTTTGTAGTTGAAGTTTGTAGAAATGTGAAAGGAATGTAGGAGAATATAACACATTAGATCTGGTAAAAGATAATACAAGAAAAGAAAAAAAAGTTTTTTTGTACCATCTTTGAAATGCAAGAGAAAAGCCATAATGTATTATTCCATCCCAGGTGCAATTTAGATATTGGCCACTAGATGGTATCAGTGTATGTGCAAAGGTTTAGTCTGATCCAATGAACCGTTGCATTTCTGTTCAAAATATTGTATCAAGACTGCCCAAATATGCCTAATTTGTTGATTAATAACGTTTCATGTTCAAAACTGTGCACTCTCCTCAAACAATAGCATGGTATTCTTTCACTGTAATAGCTACTGTAAATTGGACAGTGCAGTTAGATTAACAAGAATTTAAGCTTTCTGCCCATATCAGATATGTCTATGTCCTGSGAAATGTTCTTGTTACTTACAACCTCATGCTAATCGCATTAGCCTACGTTAGCTCAACCGTCCTGCAGGGCACCCACCAATCCTGAAGAAGTTAAAGGACTGATTCACTGAAATATATGTAATATATTTTTGGGCAGTAGAATACAGTGCATTCGGAAACCATTCAGAATCCTTGACTTTTTCCACGTTTTGTTACATTACAGCCTTATTCTAAAATGGATTACATAGTTTTTTATCAATTTATACACAGTACCCCAAAATGACAAATTTATTCAGAATTAAAAAAAACTGACATTTACATAAGTATTCTCTGACCCTTTACTCAGTACTTTGTTGAAGCACCTTGGGCAGTGAKTACATCCTTGAGTCTTCTTGGGTATGACGCTACAAGCTTGGCACACCTGTATTTGTGGAGTTTCTCCCATTTTCTTCTCTGTAGATCCTCTCAAGCTCTGTTAGATTGGTTTGGGAGTGTCGCTGTACAGCTATTTTCAGGTCTCCAGATGTTCGATCGGGCTCTGGCAGGGCTACTCGAGGACATTCAGAGACTGTCTTACTGTGTGCTTAGGGTCGTTGTTCTGTTGGAAGGTGAACCTTTGCCCCAGTCTGAGGTCATGAACGCTCTGGATCAAGGATCTCTCTGTTCTTCTATACGTTCATCTTTCCCTTGATCCTGACTAGTCTCCCAGTCCCTGAAAAACATCCCCTTCACCTYCCTGATCAAGGACCTTCTCCCCCGATTGCTCAGTTTGGCGGGGCGGCCAGCTCTAGGAAGAGTCTTGGTGTTTCCAATCATCTTCCATTTAAGAATGATGGATGCCACTGTGTTCTTGGGGACCTTCAATGCTGTAGAATTGTTTTGCTACCCTTCCCCAGATCTGTGCCTCGACACAATCGGACAATTCCTGCAACCTCATAGCTTGGTTTTTGCTCAGACATGCACTGTCAATTGTGGGACCTTATATAGACAGATGTGTGCCTTGCCAAATCATGTCCAATCAATTGCATTTACCACAGGTGGACTCCAATCAAGTTGTAGGAACATCTTAAGGATGATCAATGGAAACAGGATGCACCTAAGCTAAATATTGAGTCTCATAGCAAAGTTTCTGAATACTTATCTAAATAAGGTATTTCAGTTTATTTTTTATAAATTAGCAGAAAAATCGAAGCCAGTTTCTGCTTTGTCGTTATGGGGTTTCGTGTCTAGAGTGAGTTTTATTTCTAAAATATATTTTAGAATAAGGCGTAGCGTAATAAAATGTGGGAGAAGTCTGAATACTTTCCGAATGCACTATGTTCTACAAGTTCCAATAGTAAATTTTTACATACATGCTGTTCAGAGCTTTGGCTCGCCCAAAAGTTGCTGCTTCCTTCTACTCTTAAAGGAGACATGTTTGCTTTGTTTTGTCCTAATCGGCAGATGATCGGAGCGACTGCCATCGAGGACAAGCTACAGGACGGGGTTCCTGAGACCATCGCCAAGCTGGCAAAGGCTGACATCAAGATCTGGGTTCTGACTGGAGATAAGAAAGGTATGAGGGGGGAAAAAAGGGTAAAGAAAGGTATAGTCTCAGGGGCGGGCCCGTCTGAATGTTCATCTCTATGCAACCAGAGACTGGGGTTCCCTATACAGTGGCCAGGGCTCATAGTAATGTACTATAGGATGTCATGTTTACCTCCCAACAATGTTTTACTGTTGATTTAAGTATTGAGATCAAACCTTCTTGAGCTGCTATTTCACTGAGTCGGCAGCTTGATGGAATCAATGTGTATTGATGGCCGGGATGGAAAGAAACACGGAGACTTTAACATTTCCTACTTGCAGAAACGGCTGAGAACATTGGCTATTCCTGTGAGCTGCTTACCGACGGTATGCAGATCCACTATGGAGAGGATGTCAAGTAGGTTTGATTTTCAATAATACTTATATCCTCTGGGATCAAATATACATCTTGTTAATATACTTATAATATACTGTAATACAACGTAATACTGTATAATATACTTATTAATATCTTGTTAATATACAGTGTGTTTATTTTTAACCCCCACATTTTTAAAAATCCTTCTGTGTTTTGTCGACCAGTGAGAAGCTGCGGCTCAGACAGGCGAACAGAAGGGATCAGCCGCCTGCGTTCGGTCGGACCAGGAAGAAAGTACCRGATCCGTTCTTCCCTGAGCCTGGCAGGAACGCCCTCGTCATCACTGGAGGCTGGCTGGTGAGTGTAGTAGCCTACTATGTCGTAGTTGGTCTTCAACTTAATAACAATCCTGGTCGCCCGAAAGTCGTGTATTTTTCCATATATAGACACACCATATGTGTTGGAATAAAATCAACTATTTGCGTTGAGCTTGTCTGATGCTTTATTAAGCGCACTGTTTAATGAAATAAGACACGTGATTCAAGAGGGAGCCAGAGATCAAGATGACAAGAAGAAAAAAAACACTACCTGACCCGAACCACCTCTTCTCCCGCTGGCCTTCTGTTATGCTCTTGACGGTGCCGGTATTAGGTTACACGAGGGGTCGGCAACTTTTTTTTCATGTGGAATGCCAGTTTATCTTACCATTTCTAACGATCTGCGTGCCAGTTATGGTTTTCATATGCACATTTTCGTGGAACAGTTTCATTTATTTTATAATAATGTCTTCGTATCTCAAAATCATTGTCATGTGGGTAATCAAAATTCTATCTGAATGAAAATAAAAATCTAACATTAACTTCTATTACCAACTGTGTAAAAATAGCCTACATAAAGCCAACAAATAAAAACACTGCAGTCTGCCTGTAGAACATATCCTGATCAAAAATAAATATCCTATAAATCACATTGAAATTACATTGGTTACGCATGGCCTGTCTGCAACGAACTTGAAATATTCTATCAACTATCACCAGAAGCTAGCAACTTTTGTATAAAATATTCTGGGCCCTCTGAGTTTCCCGTGTCAGTGAGCTCCAGACAGACACAGCTGGAGGCTGTTCAGGGGTAAGAGGTAATCAGGTGGTCCTATTTTATGACGTTTCCACTGGATCAGAGCATGATATTTTTCACAAATGGGGGAGAGCTGGAAAGATTTTTCAAATACATTGTGGATCTATTGTCTTTCTAAATTCATGTAAAAACAAACTTTTTTTGCTTGGTGTTTAAAGTGAAGAAAACAACATTACTTTGAGAAGCTCATTAGTGGCGGTGAGTTAAGACAATCAGAAATACTATCAGATCCCAAAATGGGCACATTTAATAGGCCTACATTTTGCTTGCAGGCCAGGTAGCCTAGTACTACTTCTATGCGTAATCRGGTGCGCGTCCTTACTCAACATTGACAAGAGCACTCATAAATGGAATGAAATTAACCAAAACTTGTTTCTCACAAGTGTTGCATTGGTTGTGCACTCTGCAAACAACATGTCCACTCTGACAATGAGAATGGTAAAAGACTGGAATAATAATAATGAATGTATTAACATAAATGACTGTAAGCAAAAACACATTGTAGATTCAAAATGATGGTAATTAACAGTACATGTACTACTGGTGCTATATGTAATGGGGAATTAATAGACACTAACAATCAAATGCAAAAAAAATCACACAATGAAGTTATGAAACAATTAATGTGCACGAATTGCCTAAGCAAGTGAAATAGATAACAGAAGTGAAATAAAGAATAAGAAATGAAGAGTAAACCTGTCTGTCTGTCTGTCTGTCTCGCTCTGTCTGTCTGTCTGTCTGTCTCTCTCTGTCGTCTGTCTGTCTCTCTCTGTCGTCTGTCTGTCTGTGTCTGTTTGTCTGTCTGTCTCTCTCTGTCGTCTGTCTGTCTGTGTCTGTCGTCTGTCTGTCTCGCTCTGTTTGTCTGTCTGTCTGCAGAACGAGATCTTATACGAGAAGAAAAAGAAGCGTCGCCGTTTTCGACTGAAGCGTCTCGGTAAGAGACCTGCCTCCGCCACGCCCCAGGATGCCGCCCAGCCAATCGACGACTGGGAGAAGGAGACCCGTCAGGTGGACTTTGTGAACATGGCGTGCGAGTGCGAAGCGGTCATCTGCTGTCGTGTCACGCCCAAACAGAAGGCCAACGTGGTCAGCCTGGTGAAGAAGTATAAGAAGGCCGTGACGCTGTCCATCGGCGACGGAGCCAACGACGTCAACATGATCAAGAGTACGGGAGGATATTCATTTACTCTTTAAGTTATTCATCATCTATTAGTAATTGTTGAAGCTAGAATCTTTAATTTGAAAAAATAACAAAGCGGCAGTTTTTTTTAAATTCATAGACTGATATGGATGCAGTGACTGACCATCCATTATATAAAAATTAGAGTTTTAACCATGCTATGCGGCTATACTGTGTTTGTTTACATTGTTTAAAAATACTGGCGTAAAACAAGCTTCTATTCTGGGTTCTGATGGGTACGACAGTTGAACTAAGCTCATGAGGCATTTATAAGTTTATATCCTTCAGGAATCAGTGGATATACAGTATATCATTAATTTGATGTAGCAACTAAAGATTATAGCTTTAAAGATGAATTTGATTTTCACCACACAGGTTAATTACCATAGGGTTAGATCTTTATTATCTTGAAATTAATATTGAAAGCTGTTATACTCTTGACCCCGTTTTACTTCAAACTAAATGTATACTAATGTGATGTGTTTGAGATCAAGGTTGTTTGATATCGATTCTGCACAAAAGGACCCCCTACAGTACACCTTTACTGACTATTTACTTCTCCCTGCCTAACTCCATCTATACTACTCCCTGTCCTGCTCCATCTATACTTCTCCCTGCCTCGCTCCATCTATACTTCACCCTGTCTAGCCCCATCTATACTTCTCCCTGTCTCGCTCCGTCTATACTTCTCCCTGTCTCGCTCCGTCTATACTTCTCCCTGTCTCGCTCCGTCTATACTTCTCCCTGTCCCTATTTCTCCCTGTGTCTCATTCAATTACATTTAAATTCAATAGACTTTATTGACATGGCAAGTTAAATCACTTACATTGTCCAAGTACTTAACAACAATGGTGGGACGAACAGTAATGATAATCTCTCTCCCTCCACCTCACTTTCTCCCTCTCCAGCTGCAGACATCGGTGTGGGTATATCCGGTCAGGAGGGCATGCAGGCGGTGATGTCCAGTGACTATGCCTTCGCTCAGTTCCGCTACCTGGAGCGTCTCCTGCTGGTCCACGGCCGCTGGTCCTACATCCGCATGTGCAAGTTCCTCCGCTTCTTCTTCTTCAAGAACTTTGCCTTCACCCTGGTCCACTTCTGGTACTCCTTCTTCAATGGGTTCTCAGCTCAGGTGAGGGAATGTTCTAGGCGTGGAGTGTGTACCAAATGGCAACTTATTGACTATACCAGGGCTGCCAAACCCTGTTCCTGGGKATCTACCCTCCTGTAGGTTTTCACTCCAACCCTGTTCCTGGGGATCTAACCTCCTGTAGGTTTTCACTCCAACCCCAGTTGTAACTAACCTGATTTAGCTTAGCAACCAGCTAATTCAAATAATCAGGTATGTTAGATTAGGGTTGAAGTGAAAACCTGCAGGACTGTAGGTCTCCAGGAATGGAGTTGGGCAGCCCTGCACTACATAGTAGTGGGCACGGCGTGGGGAGCGGAGAGGGAGAGGCGTGGGGAGCGGAAACAACGTAGCTATGTACGGTGACAAGGCAGCAGGATGGATAACAGACAGTAGCAATCATGCTGTCTATTTGAACTGTGTTTTCATGTATTCATTGACCACTTATCTAGACTGACTTCAAAAAAAAACAATTACTTTAGTAACTTTCCGTAACATCTACTATGGTAAAGAGGATGTATCCTAAATGTGTACATGTATGACAGAAGAATGAATGATATTATTATTTTATTTATGAGTTTTTGTTACCGCTCCAGGTTGCCTATGAAGACTGGTTCATTACTTTATACAACGTGATGTACAGCTCCCTTCCCGTCCTGTTGGTTGGCTTATTGGATCAGGTAAACTTTAATATTGACACACTGACGATGGTTTAACATCCRAAACATTTGTCTTGGCGTTATCACCTCTTGTTGAAATGAATATATAGCGTAAGGTTTTTTTAATTTTTTTATTCTCCTGCTTTTATGTTCTTTACATGTTTTTAAATGATTAACATTTAATCAAAATCTGACTCCTATGTGTCATATGATCTGAAGAAGACGATGTTTAGCTAATACTGAGTTAAGGTGGGCCTTTACACTTCAGCAAACAAAGGAAAGGAGGGGTCGCTCAACAACAATGACAAAAARATCATGAGGCTTACCAAGAAAAACTTCCAAAAGGACTCATTCTAGGGTAGAAAGGAGTTGGAGCGTTCAACAACAAAAGGCAGAGGTTTGATTTATTTTAGCTCAGTTTAATCCGTTGTTCTTCAAGATGAGAACAGGTGACTGACGTTTCGAAGTCAAGCTGATGTCTTCCTCAGCCCTGTGTAGGATCTTCTGAAATTTAAATGGGGACCCTTTGAGACAATATTTAATCTGATTATCAAACAAACACTTTAAAAAAAAATCTTCAAATGGATATAGAATACAACCTCTTAGTGTCAACTAAGARCGTCTTACACTATTAAAATACGGGACCTAAAATTGAGGTAATATGAACACACAGCGTTAACTGTGTCACCTAATAATCCCCAGTTTACAATTGGCTCATTCATCCCCCCTCCTCTCCCCTGTAACTATTCCCCAGGTCGTTGCTGTAAATGAGAACGTGTTCTCAGTCAACTTACCTGGTAAAATAACGAATAAATAAAAAATAGGTAGTATCATTTTTCCAAGTGGGGTTCCCTCCAAGTGTCCAATATGGGGTTGATTGCAGTAGAAGTTTGTGAACCCCTGAGCTAATATGTCATTTCTATTTCCTGTTTCCTCGAAGGACGTGAACGACAAACTGAGTAGAAAGTTCCCCAAGTTATACCTTCCGGGTCAGCAGGGGGCGCTGTTCAACTACAAGAACTTCTTCATCAGTCTGTTCCACGGCATCTTCACCTCTCTGGTGATCTTCTTCATCCCGTACGGGGCGTTCCTCCAGACCATGGGGCAGGACGGAGAGGCACCCTCAGACTACCAGTCCCTCGCTGTGGTCATGGCTTCCTCTCTCATCTTCACMGTCAACATGCAGGTAGCTGGAGAATGATTGGTTGATTGATTCGTTGGTTGGTTGGATTGGTTGCTGTTCTTTTTATAAAACTGTTCAGTTGAAATGCAAGACTGATGAGGCGATTTTTATTTTATTTTTATAGCTGTTAACAGGTATTGTAGAGCTGCTGTATTTTCCTGTCTCTTCTGTTCTCTCCCAGATATCTCTGGAGACGTCATACTGGACCTTTGTGAACTGCTTCGCCGTCCTCTGCAGTATAGCCATATACTTCGGCATCATGTTCGATATCCACAGTGCAGGAATCCACGTCATCTTCCCGTCAACCTTCACTTTCACCGGTGAGTTCTGCTTCATATCTGTGGTGCATTCATCAGTGCACACCGTAGTGAAATGTTTTGCAACTGAAACATTTTCCACAATGAAAATGGGAGTTTCTTATTGGAAAAGTTCAGGTTAGTCGCGCCCATTTTCAGCTGTTGGCTTCCGTTTGGTTCCGACACACGTGGGTCCCGTTTTTTTGTTGCAAATCGTTTTAGAACGTTGTGCCCTAATGAACATGACCCTGGTGTCACAGATGGTGGTGATGACGATGATTATGATCAGGGATCTACATTTAAAAATAAATATTGGTAGCACTGGTGTTCCCAATTKAAAGTTAGGAGCACAACATTAAATCTTGGAGCAGCAGATATTTTTAATTGATTGACATAAAACATATTGGGCCTATATGAATTGTAGCCGGTTTTGAAGCACATGCTCTAGAAACTAATATTTAACCCTGTAAAGRTGTTTGTTTATTATTAAAAACCTACAATGTTRATTTAGAAAAACCTGTCATTGAAATGTAAAAAGTATTTTGTGTAATATTAGTTTTCTAAACTGTCTCTTTTTTTAAGAGCGTYGAGTTTGTGAGTGAGGACATGCAAGAGATCATTCATTAATTGCTATGATCATTGATCTTCCAAACGTTTTCACTCAGTCCCCCCCCCCCTTCCAAAAGCCCATTTCCTACAATTGTACAATATTTAGTAATTTCTTATATATGTTCTTGTGATATCTGAGTAACTCAAACATTATAACAAAAGCAATGAGCTAAAAGAACGTTAGCTGACATGGGCTAGTTGATCTGGACATTTCTAACACGTTATAAATATCTCTCTGAGGTCTGACTGACATGACGAGGAACTGCTGATGCACCTCATTTAGAAACGGAACCTTATGTATTCTACTATTACAACTTCCAGGAGTAACTTAAAAGCTGGACTGAGTTGCTTAATAAAAAATAAAAAGAACAGATTCTGTCGAAAAATGTCCCCAAACTGTGGGCCCACTCTGCCAACTGATGTGCCCCACAGTTTGGGCCCCCTCTGCCGACCGGCGTGCCCCACATTTTGCCCCTCTGCCGACCGACGTGCCACACAGTTTGGGCCCCCCTGCCGACCGACGTGCCACACAGTTTGGGCCCCCCTGCCGACCGGCGTGCCCACAGTTTGGGCCCCCCTGCCGACCGCGTGCCCCACAGTTTGGCCCCCTCTGCCGACCACGACGTGCCCCACAGTTTGGGAACCCTTCTAAAGAAGCCATCTCTTTTGCTTTCTTTCTGTGCCTCCAAATGTTTAGATGTACTGATAAAGTTACCAGGTTGTTAGCTAGCTGAGGTAACGTGACTGATGTTTAGATGTACTGATAAAGTTACCAGGTTGTTAGCTAGCTGAGGTAACATGACTGATGTTTAGATGTACTGTAAAGTTACCAGTTGTTAGCTAGCTGAGGTAACATGACTGATGTTTAGATGTACTGGTAAAGTTACCAGGTGTTAGCTAGCTGAGACGTGACTGATGTTTAGATGTACTGATAAAGTTACCAGGTTGTTAGCTAGCTGAGGTAACGTGACTGATGTTTAGATGTCTGGTAAAGTTACCAGGTTGTTAGCTAGCTGAGGTAACGTGACTGATGTTTAGATGTATGGTAAAGTTACCAGGTTGTTACTAGCTGAGGTAACGTGACTGATGTTTAGATGTACTGTAAAGTTACCAGGTTGTAGCTAGCTGAGGTAACTGACTGATGTTTAGATGTACTGGTAAAGTTACCAGGTTGTTAGCTAGCTGAGGTAACGTGACTGATGTTTAGATGTACTGATAAAGTTACCAGGTTGTTAGCTAGCTGAGGTAACGTGACTGATGTTTAGATGTACTGTAAAGTTACCAGGTTGTTAGCTAGCTGAGGTAACGTGACTGTTTAGATGTACTGGTAAAGTTACCAGGTTGTTAGCTAGCTGAGGTAATCGTGACTGATGTTTAGATGTACTGGTAAAGTTTCATTTGGTTCCGCACGCGGTTAGCCTCAGTTTCTGGGACCGCTACTATCTGTCCAGGGATACTTGCCAAGAACCCTAGTCTGAAGAGCTGATGCTTGGCGAAGCAGCTATCCAGGTTTCCTTGACAATTTGAACACAAGCCGCAATGCAGTTAACCCTTGTGGTGGGACTGTGGATAGTCCCGGGCGTGGATGTTTAAATCCCTTCTGTTTGTGGCTGTTTCCATCGGACACCTGTGAGCTGTGTTGGTGTTTAAGGAGGAGAGGACAGTGTTTTGCTCTCACAGACAACTGGGAAAACAGACTATCTAAAGGGACAATCCATGAGGAATAACATTGTTGTGGATGGCGTACCAGAGTCTCCACCTGGATGGCGTACCAGAGTCTCCACCTGGATGGCGTACCAGAGTCTCCACATGAGACCTGGACGGCGTCTGCGGAGAAAGGACTGAGAAAAATGATTACCGAAGAACTACAAGACGAATCATAGGAAGATTAAAGGTGGATCACGCCTACAGGACTGGAGAACCTGTAACGAGCCCAGGTGACAGACCCAGGCCGATAGTGGTCAAGTTCCTTAGAGAAGAGAACCAAGAACGTGAGAGGAACAAACATCTTCCTCAACGAGGACTTYTCTGATGCTGTGCCACAGAGGCGGAAATAACTTATTACATCTAAAACTAAAATCACTGTATTTGGTTCAAAATATTCTCTAAGACTTAAACCTCAACTGGAGTTGTGTATAAAGGGTGGGATTATTGAGGAAGCTAAACTCCTTGATATAACATTGGACGGTCAATTATCATGGTATATCAGTCATATTGACAAAGTTGTTGTGAAGATGGGGAGGGGTATGTCTGTTTTATAAAAGAAGTTCTGTGTTTTTGACACAAGTCAACTGTACTAGTTGTCCAGGCTCTGGTCTTGACCAATATGATCACCAGAGACCAGTGAAATCATGAAGATGGGACAGTGCAGCAAAGAAGAACACGCTGACTCTACGCAAAGCTGAACCCAGAGCTCCAAAACAAGCAGCACGCCTGCCTTTAGCTAACATACCCACAAGACTAACATCAACAACATGCATGCCAGTCTTTCCTGGGTTAAGGGTTGATAGAGTGAATCGTTCCTTCAGCTAGTTATGATAAATATTACTGTGACACAAAATTCCAGATTGCACATCAATTAACATTCACTCAGACACCCAGACATACCCCCACAAGACATGCCAAAAGGGGTATCTTCAGACACCCAGACATACCCCACAAAGACATGCCACCAGGGGTCTCTTCACACCGCAGAATACCCACAAAGACATGCCACCAGGGGTTCTCTTCAGACACCCAGACATACCCACAAACATGCCACCAGGGGTCTCTTCAGACACCCAGACATACCCCACAAGACATGCCCCGGGTCACTCTTCAATCCACGGTTATACATAGCCATGATGGCATGGAACTCCCATCTCCAATTACTCAAGAAAAACAGAAATTACCTCATGCACTGTGAGGTAACCCACAACAGACACTCTCTAACACACATTCTGTTTTTAGTTGTATTGTTTGTATTATTTTCAATGTTTATTGTTTGTATATTCGTTACATCTTTGTGACTGTCCTTCTCTATCAGTGTACCAGTGTTTTGTAAACTTGTCATGGTTTTTGGTGGACCCCAGGAAGAGTAGCTGCTGCCTCTGCCAAAAGCTAATGGGATCCAAATCAACACATGCATACAAGTAACGCAGGTTGATAGCGCCTCCTGGTGTCGAGTCCGGAGCTCGCTGTCGCAGCCGCCGCGACCGGTAGTCTCATTTGTCCCAGCGCGTCCGGTTAAAAGGGAGGTTTGGCCCAGCCAAGGGATGTGTCTTCGTCCATTGTGCTCTAACGACTCCTGTGGCGCGGGTGCAATGCATGGCTGACACGGACAGCCAGTGTATGCGCAGTGTGGCTTGCCTGGGTTGTGTTTCGAGGGACGCACGGCTCTCGACCTCGCCTCTCCAAAGTCCGTAGGGAGTTGCGGCGATAAGAAAAGACTGCTTCACAATGGAGACCACGAAAATTGGGGAGAAAAAGGGTAAAAGTAAAAATATATATAATATATATAAAAATATTTAAATGGTTGTTGGCTAACTGAGGTAACATGAAACAAGGTGAGGTGAAGAACAAGGTGTCACAATGCAGTGGTTTTGGAATGCCCCGCGACACGTTTATGAACATTGCCTAAAACTAACTTTATGTCACAGCCCACTGGGCAGGTAGATGGAGAAAAAATATGCCAGCCACTCAGAATTCTTACCAACCAATACATTTATTTGCCATAATACACACCAAAGACGCCAGAGAATAGTTTTCTGTTTGAGTTTTTCCATGTTTTGGAGTTCTTTTTTTCCTTCAGGTTTTCAGTCTCAAAATCACACTTTTTTTATTATAGAAATAACTAATTTTGGGATGTTCTAAGTCCATAACAATGCTTAAATCACATCAGGAGAGACCACTTTTGAGGTCTGGGGAAGAAATCTTAAATAAATATTGGAGGGTATAGTTGCCCTGTAAATGTAAAAATGCGCGCACCCGCCTGAGCATTAGCAGAGTTTGCAAAACAAAAGACCACACACAAATCATCATGATATCATATTCTGCCAGGTAAAAGCCTACTTGCAGTTAGCATTTAATTTAGAACGTTTAAATGGGAAAGCCTTTAAAAAGCTCGCCCAGTTTCAGCACCGCTAACTGGCTACACAAAGCGGTACACAGGGATTCCCATGCTGTTGCATCTCTTCAAAATAAGTTGCAACAAAAAATACAAATCACTGATGCATTCTTAAAATATTCTTTTACATGTAGGCTTCGGATTGAACGAAACTGAGCTTGCATTTTACTCTAGGGCACTTGAGAAACAACTGCACAGTGAAGCAACAAACAACTGCACAGTGAAGTGTCATTACAACAATTATTATCCTGGGTGATTGTTCTCCTGGTTGCCACTGGTACTCCAAAATAAAATCTCTATGAGCATATGCAACCAAAATGGCTGGCTATGATAATGAGCAATTATTGACGTTTTCTAACCCAGCATTTTGTTTTTGTTTTCCATGTGTGTTAGGAGTGCCTCTAACGCACTCAGACAGCCCTATCTGTGGCTGACCATCATCCTGACTGTGGGGATCAGCCTGCTTCCTGTCATCTGTATTCAGTTCCTCTACAAAACCATATGGCCGTCCGTTGGAGACAACGTAAGACCTGCTGTACTACAGGAAGAAAAATACTTGATTTTATAATCCGTAACGTCTTGGCATGACATGTTCATTGATATGTCCATTGGCCAAAACCGTATGGCCGCCGTCGGAGAAGACGTAAAAGCCTAGCTACTACTACACAAAAAGCACTTTACTCGTTGATATCTGTAACATTATGGCATGACATTGATATGTCCTTGATACATACGATGGGTTCACTGCCACTGCAATATTTGTGAGAGATTTTATAGCAGAGATCAATGTATTAAAATGAGCACAAAACTACATTGCAGGTTTGAAGTGCTCTTGAATGAAACCCATACACATCAGTCCATATTTAAACTTGTTTGTTAAATGCTAATGTATCCATTTGTTCTCTCCGCAGGTCCAAGGAACAGGAAGAAGTATGAGATGGAGGAGGAAGTGGAGGTGACACTCACTCTCTCCAGCGCGAAGAGGCTCCCGCGCTCAGCTTACGCCTTCTCTCACTCCAGAGGCTTCGCCGACCTCATCGCGTCCGGACGCAGCATCAGAAGACGACCTGCTACAGCACGCCCCAAACCCAAGGACAGCATCCGAGAGATCCCCAGCCGAGAACATATGAGGGGGGGGGGGGGGGGGGCTCATCCTCAACGGCCAATGGCCTGGTTCCAGATGTGTTTGTGCTGTCTTGCCAACTGCTATGGTTCTACAACTCCTGTGGTAAATGTCCGTTTTGACCATAGGCGTTGTCAAGACGACACAAACAGAGCCTGTGACCAGGCTAGCCTGTCATGGCCTATGCTTTTAGGAGGTTGATCAAGCGGTGGACATATTTGAGGTCTCCCCGGCGTGATCTTACTAAGCAAAGACCCTTCCACCACCAAAAAGCTTACTGAAGCYCTTTTGTATTGGGGATTTAATGTTTTAAGGTTTTGTGTAACAGACAATGTTGTTTATCACAGAATTGCTCGTCATTTACTGGGTACTCCCGATATACCTTCACTATTGATGAAGCCTTAGTTTGAGTACTCAGGTCCCACCCCCTGTACATGTAATCGTATTCATTAATTATCTAAAAGGCAATACTGTTCCTAGATCAGCACTTTGTGAATACGGGCCCAAGAGTTATTGGTTTGACTGGAGGTTGGCCTTGTTTAAACTGACTAAATTTAATATATTGTTTAATATTATTGTTGGTTTTGTATTTCACTGGATCAGTTGTGAAAGTGTATACTTGCAAGTCAGAAGGGTGTCATAATCATGATTTATATTTAAACGTACAAGAATTTCAGCTTTTATTTTCTGTTCAAAATGCTGGATCCTAGAAGTAAATTGTTTCCCACAGTTTTTTTTTTCATATTTTTTTTCTTCATTTTATGGTGTCCTTCTTTACTGCTGTAAGTTATTTAACACTATTTTTATATGCACATGGATTCATTGTATACATGGACTGATCTGGACTGATTTGGTTTGAACGGTTTTAGCGGAGCTTTTTTTTCAGATCATAAACTGACGCMAATAGCTTCCTGCGTTCTTTAATGAATTGAGCTAGATAACTGTTATTATAATATCAACACTGTCCATCCTCTCTCTTTTTGATTATTTTTGTAACAGGATGGTTATTATTATGACTTTTGGTGTTAAAAATGGCAATGGTCTGAAATGTGCTAAATATTTACTGTGCCTCCAAATGGCATTCTATTCCCTATATAGTGCACTACGTTTGACCAGGGCCTGTAGGGCTTCGGTCAAAAGTAGTGCACTAGGGAATAGGGTGCCATTTTGGTATTTAAACATTTGAAATGAAGTATGAATGGAATTGGCAATTTTGTAATATTTGCTATGAAGGACCAACCTGCTCAGACGTTCCAATTTAGTTTAATATTTCGACTTGGGCTGTGACTCAATCCACAAGGATGCAGTTTTTGGATTGAGCCGCAGCCGTGGCTATTTTATTGGCCTAATGCATTATCAGCCTTTTATAAATAGGACCTCTGTCAAACAGTACTGTTTAGTGTGTATAAATACTCTTTGTTCTGTTACATACTTCATCATGCTGTATAACAAATGGACTTTGTAACTGTATTTTAAAGGTTTGTGTATACATTTGTGTATACACAAAACTGAACAATGGCCTTTAGTGGTCAACTGGGCCACTCTTATGACTACCTTTTTTTAATACTTGTTTTTAGTATATTAATGATATAAAGTACCTTGTAAAATGACTTTGAATAAAGACTTAACTATACAGAGAAGCTGCATCATTACAGAAATTGTAAAGGTTTATAAGAATCAGAGTTGTTTTGATTAATATTTCCACTAGCAACCGAACAAAACCAAATGTAATGAAATGGGGGCAGGCGGCACGGGCCTACGCAAATTTGTCCAAAATGTAGTGTTGTTGTAAAATGTTATCCGTTTTGAAGTAAACAATTTCCGTTGCGAAACGTATTGCAACGGTTTATATCTAATTTAGTCAGATTCCATCGCAAAACGTTTTGCAACGGAATCCATTTACTCCAAACGTAAAACGTTATGCAACGAAAACTAGAGTTTCTATTGGACCAATTCAGGTAGTTCATTTGCTCCCGTTTTAGTTCCTTTTCTTAAACGGAAGCAAATGAAACGGGGCGGGACCTACTGGAATTTGTCCAACCGGAACTCTTGTTTTGCTCTGTTTGCTTCCATTTTGGTTCTTAAATGGTTTCCGTAATGAATACGCCCCAGCTCTCCATGTGGTCTATAAGACAACCGTTTTATATTTTATATGACAATGACATTATTGTTGAGTGTTAAGCTGTGTATGTAGGCTACTCCACCATGCACATACATTTTTGTTTGTTTGTATATCTCAGTAACTCCACCTGTGGGACTTGAAAACTATTACGGACTACAAAAGGGAAGCACTGCCGCAAGCTGCCCAGTGACACGAGCCTACCAGACAAGCTAAATTACTTCTATGCTCGCTTTGAGGAGCATAGGCAAGCAACACTGAAGCATGCATGAGAGCATCCGCTGTTCCGGACGACTGTGAGTAAGACCTGTTAAACAGACTGATTACCAGGACGTGTACTCCAAGCATGCGCTGACCAACTGGCCCACTCCAATTTGCATACCGCCCCAACAGCTCCACAGTTGATGGAATCTCAATCGCACTCCACACTGCCCTTTCCCACCTGGACTAAAGGAACACCTACATGAGAATGCTGTTCTTTGACTACAGCTCAGCGTTCAACACCATAGTGCCCGCAAAGCTCATCACTAAGCTAAGGACCCTGGGACTAAACACCTCCCTCTGCATCCGCTCCCAGGTTATAAGGGTAGGTAACACATCCGCTACGCTGATCCTCAACACAGGGGCCCCCTCAGGGGTGCATACTCAGTCCCCTCCTGTACTCCCTGTTCACTCATGACTGCATGGCCAAGCATGACTCGAACACCATCATTAAGTTTGACGATGACAAAGATGATACAGCCTATATGGAGGAGGTCAGAGATGATAACAACCTCTCCCAAGACAATGGAGATGGTTGTGGACTACAGGAAAAGCATGTCCCCAGTTTCATCGACGGAGCTGTAGTTGAGCAGGTTGAGGGCTTCAAGTTAATTGGTGTCCACATCACCAACAAACTATCATGGTCCAAACACACCAAGACAGTTGTGAAGAGGGCACGACAACACCTACCTCAGGGGACTTGATGAGATTTGGCATGTTGCTGACTAACAGACCCTCATTAACCGGTCAACAAACACTTACATTTAAAAAAAAATCCAAACAGTAAAATGACGTGACTAACAGAAAATACTATCGGAGAAATGTATATAATAACGAGGGGATTATGTTTCCACCCTAAACATGGGAGTCTTTGTCCCAAGACGGGTAGGCAGGCAGGCGACACGCTTAGGCCCGTAATAAACCCATAGAAACGTATTGGGCTTATTTTGTACAGACTTGGGCGAGAGTGAACCTCTGGCTTGGCCTTTTCCTCTCTGATGCTATGCATGCATACAAGAACCAGACAGGGTCCAGCTTAATGGAAACATGCCACAATAGCAAGCCTCTCGCCTTCCAGTCAAAAAGGCAATAACGTTATTATTGAACATGCCCCAATAGCAAGCCTCTCGTCTTCCAGTCAAAAGGCAATAACGTTATTATTGAACATGCATCTTCTGTAATGAAGCACCTAATAAAAAATAATTTCCAAACATTTGCTAAAATAATATTTCGCGGAAAACACTGTTCTAAACCTAATGCGCGCAGTTGACAGAAATGAACATCTGTTAGAAACATAGAGGAGAGACTCTTAATAGCAAGAACTATGATGGGTTGCTAATATGACAAGGATTATACGTTTTGGCTTCTGAACAACGAAAAGAAAGTTGATATGAAAACCAAGAGAACAGGAGAAAAATCCTGGTTGATACCGTGAGGAAGTTTATATAAAATAATTGCCTCCCCGTTTCTACGGCTGGATTTTGCCTAGGCTACTTTTGAAGCAAGGTAAGACGTGCCTCATTATTTGAAGTAAAGTAAATCGTTCAGGTTTCAAACCATTATACTGCCTCCAGCTCACATTGTAAAGTGGTGGGTGATGCGCTGATAGGCAACGGGAGGCAGGCTATAGTCAATATAGTATAGTCAACGGGAGGCAGGCTATAGCCGATACACGTGAATGGGACGCACGCTTTAATTACGAGTTGAGAAATACAATATAGCTCCTTTTCAATCGCGGCCATCAAAGTTTTTAACAGGCGATTGCGTTTAGAATTTTTTTATTTTTGGGCAATGACTTGGCTTAAAACAGCAGGTTTCACTTCAGGAACCTACAGATTTTTGTAGGAGCTACTCTGGCCTTATCTGACCGGTGGTAGGATATTCCTCTAACTAGTCTCTATGCTGTCTGACAGGTGATATTCCTCTCCTCTAATTAGTCTCTGTCTGACAGGTGATATTCCTCTACTAGTCTCATGTCTGACAGGTGATATTCCCTCTAACTAGTTCTATGCTGTCTGACAGGCTGTAGGATATTCCTCTAACTAGTCTCTATGCTGTCTGACAGGTGATATCTCTAATAAGTCTCTATGTGTCCTGACAGGTGATATTCCTCCTCTAAATTGTCTCTGTTGACAGGTGACTATTCTCTACTAGTCTCTATGCTGTCTGACAGGTGATATTCCTCTAACTAGTCTCTGTCTGACAGGTGATATTCCTCTCCTCTAATTAGTCTCTGTCTGACAGGTGATATTCCTCTAACTAGTCTCTGACAGGTGATATGCCTCTCCTTTAACTTTAACTAGTCTCTGTATGCTGTCTGACAGGTGGTAGACTATTCCTCTAACTAGTCTCTGTATGCTGTGCGCCTGTGATAAATAAGACGCATGAAAAAACAAGAATACACACGTGCCAATTTAGATCAACAAAATGAGACAAATAGGGCTCTCCATAGGGCTCTGGTCTAAAGTAGTGCACTATATAGGGAATAGGGTACCATGTGGGACATGAACACAGTAAACTGGTTCTTCCTCACTTCACTGACTCACTGGTCTACTATTGTGGTACGCTGCGGTATATCGATCTTACTCTGAAAGCCTGTCGATGGATTGGTGGTCGACTTGGAAAGCAAAGCTGTGTGTGTGTCACTGTCTACTAGACTAGTTGTTTGGACTGGAAGCAGAGGGATGTTTGTTTTGAGCTATAGAAGGGGTTTCTACTTGGTTTTCTAGAGTGTTAAACGGGAATATTATCCGAAATGAAGCGGATGCAACTTGTGAAGATGAAAGCGATGTTTCACAGGCCGAGGTCTGCTCTGACTCTGACAATTTATGAGTCTATCATAAGGTATGATACTGCTGATTTTAAGCTTCTCCACTGAATGACACTCGACTGAGACCTAGCCTCTGTATTTCGACAGTGTTCTATAAGAATGTAGCTGTGTCCTGAACTCCCTAGCCTCAATGTTATGACTTTTTAAAAGTTAGACTAGAGTAGACTATTAGGAACCATTTTTTGTAAAAAAAATAATTTTGCGATAATTACAGTAGGTTATTCCTTTGTTCCGTGTGCATATAAATAGTATTTCTTGGGTATTTCCACAGTTCTGCTGTTATTTAATGGACAGTGCTACATTTAATCTGGATATATTTCCTGGAACTTGCAGACAGCTCAATAAGACTAGCCTAATGCGTGTAAAGCCTACTACTGGGCTGTAGCATAATCAATAGGTGAATGATTACATAACACATGAAACAGATACAAGTTTAATTTGTTTTAAAGTGGCTTTAACCATCTGGGCACACGAGTGGCGCAGCGGTCTAAGGCACTGCATATCAGTGCTTGAGGCGTCACTACAGACACCCTGGTTCGAATCCAGGCTGTATCACAACCGGCCGTGATTGGGAGTCCCATAGGGCATGGTACAATTGGCCCAGCGTCGTCCGGGTTTGGCCGGTGTAGACCGTCATTGTAACTATGAATTTGTTCTTAACTGACTTGCCTCGTTAAATAAAGGTTAAATAAAAATCTGTGTTGTGTTCAGTTCTGACTGGGACAGACGTAGGCCAGGTCATAAGAGATTACTACCAAGTTGGGAGTCACTTTCTACTTTTCTGGGACGTAGACAGTCAATGGTCTCTCTGTCTGTGCCATTGGATGAAGTTCCCATGCTGCTCGGCACCCTAACCCTCTCTGTCTGTTCCATTGGATGAAGTTCCCATGCTGCTCGACACAATGGATGACAACACACCACACAATGATGACACACACACACACACAATGTGACACACACACACATATCATCACAACACAATGATGCCACACACACACACACCCGCCCACACACACCATTATGATGACCCACACATTATGATGACACACACAACAATGATGACACACAACACACACAATGATGACACACACACACAATGATGACACACACACACACATTATGATGCACAACAAACTATGATGACACACACACCACACACACATTACTGATGAACACACAACACATTATGAATGACCACAACACAAACTATGATAACACACGCACATTATGATGACACACACACACATTATGACACACACACACAAAACTATGATATACACACAACATTATGATGACACCACACACACCATTATGATGACACACAAACTATGATGACACACACACACACCACACATTATGATGACACACACACACATATGATGACACACACCACAAAACTATGATAACACACGCAATTATGCTGACACACACACACATTTATGACACACACACAACAAACTATGATGATACACACAAACATTATGATGACACACACACACACACATTATGATTGAACACACAAACTATGATGACACACACACACACACACATTATGATGACACACACACCACATTATGATGAACACACACAATGATGACACACACACACACAATGATGACACACACACACACAATGATGACACACACACACACATTATGATGACACACAAACTATGATACACACACACCACACACATTATGATGACACACACACACATTATGATGACACACACACACACAAACTATGATACACACGCACATTATGATGACACACACACACACATTAATGACACACCACAATAGAATGGTGACACACACAAACTATGATGACAAGCAACAGATTATCACACCGACATCACAATTAGATGACACACAAACTGATGAATGAACACATCACACCCACACATATGATGACACCACACATGACAGCCGCACACATCATGATGACAACACACACACAATTATGATATACAGCCACACACACATAGATAACACAACACAGTGACAAACACCCACACATTAATGAATGCCACACCACATTATGGATGCACACAGACAGCGACACGTGTGTGTGTGTGTGTGTGTGTGTGTGTGTGTGTGTGTGGTGTGGTGTGGTGTGTGTGTGTTGTGTGTGTGTGTTGTGTGCTGTGTGTGTGATGTGGTTGTGTGTGGTGTGTGTGTGTGTGTGTGTGTGATGTGTGTGTGTGGTGTGTGGAACATGCTCAATGTAGTATGTGTGAGTGTGTGTATAGAGTCTAGTGAGTGTACATAGAGCCAGTACCAGGGAGTCAGTGTGTATATGAGTCTAGTGAGTGTACATAAGTCAGTACAGGGAGTCAGTGTATATAGAGCCAGTACCAGGGAGTCAGTGTACATAAGAGCCAGTACCAGGAGTCAGTGTACATATAGAGTCTAGTGAGTGTACATAGAGTCAGTACCCAGGGAGTCAGTGTACATATAGAGTCTAGTGAGTGTCATAGAGTCATACAGGGAGTCTGTGTACATAGAGCCAGTACCAGGGAGTCAGTGTACATATAGAGCTCGTGAGTGTACAAGAGTCAGTACCAGGGAGTCAGTGTACATAGAGCCAGTAACAGGGGTCAGTGTACATAGAGCCAGTACCAGGGAGTCAGTGACCATAGAGTCAGTACCAGGGAGTCAGTGAACATAGCGTCAGTACGGGAGTCAGTGTACATAGAGTCAGTAGCAGGAGTCAGTGTACATAGAGCCAGTACCAGGGAGTCAGTGTATATAAAGAGTCTAGTGAGTGTCATGAGTCAGTACCAGGGAGTCAGTGTAATATAGAGTCTAGTAGTGTACATAAGCAGTCACGACAGGGAGTCAGTACAGGGAGTCAGTGTAATATAGAGTCTAATGAGTGTACATCGAGTAGTAGAGGAAGCCAGTGTACATAGAGCCAGTAACCAGGGAGTCAGTGTGTATATAGAGTCTAGTGAGTGTACATAGAGTCAGTACAGGGAGTCAGTGTGTGTATATGTATATATAGAGTCTAGTGAGTGTACATAGAGTCAGTTACCAGGGAGTCCGTGTATATATAGGTCTAGTGAGTGTTACATAGGAGTCAGTACCAGGGAGTCAGTGTGTGTATTGTATATATGTAGAGTCTAGTGAGTGTACATAGAGTCAGTACCAGGGAGTCAGTGTAATATAAGAGTCATAGCAGGGAGTCAAGTGTATATATAGAGTCTAGTGAGTGTACATAGAGTCAGTACCAGGGAGTCCAGTGTCATAGAGTCAGTACCAAGGGAGTCAGTGTATTATAGAGTCTAGTGAGTGTACATAGCGTCAGTACCAGGGAGTCAGTGTGTGTATATTTATATAGAGTCTAGTGAGTGTACATAGAGTCAGTAACCAGGAGTCAGTGTATATAGAGTCAGTAACCAGGGTCAGTGTACATAGAGCCAGTACCAGGGAGTCAGTGTATATAAAGAGTCTAGTGAGTGTATATAGAGTCAGTACGCAGGGAGTCAGTGTTATATAGAGTCTAGTGAGTGTACATAGAGCCAGTACCAGGGAGTCAGTAGCCAGGGAGTCAGTGTATATATAGAGTCTAGTGAGTGTACATAGAGTCAGTACCAGGGAGTCAGTGTAATAGAGCCAGTTACAGGGAGTCCGTGTGTATATAGAGTCTAGTGAGTGTACATAGAGTCAGTACCAGGGAGTCAGTGTGTATATAGAGTCTAGTGAGTGTACATAGAGTCAGTCCCAGGGAGTCTAGTTATATATAGAGTCTAGTGAGTGTACATAGAGTAGTACCAGGGAGTCAGTGTGTGTATATGTATATATAGAGTCTAGTGAGTGTACATAGAGTCAGTACCAGGAGTCAGTGTATTATAGAGTCAGTACCAGGAGTCCAGTGTATTATATATAGAGTCTTATGACAGTGTACATAGAGTCAGATACCAGGGAGTTTCCACCCCGTGTACATAGAGTCAGTACCAGGAGTCAGTGTT
>NW_019943164.1:280880-284353 GCF_002910315.2 Salvelinus sp. IW2-2015
AATGTAGTATGTGTGAGTGTGTGTATAGAGTCTAGTGAGTGTACATAGAGCCAGTACCAGGGAGTCAAGTGTTATAGAGTCTAGTGAGTGTACATAGAGTCAGTACCAGGGAGTCAGTGTATATAGAGCCAGTACCAGGAGGTCAGTGTACATAGAGCCAGTACCAGGAGTCAGTGTACATATAGAGTCTAGTGAGTGTACATAGAGTCAGTACCAGGGAGTCAGTGTACATATAGAGTTAGTGAGTGTACATAGAGTCAGTACCAGGGAGTCTGTGTACATAGAGCCAGTACAGGGAGTCAGTGTACATATAGAGTCTACGTGAGTGTACATAGAGTCAGTACCAGGGGTCAGTGTGGCAGTGGTACATAGAGCCAGTACCAGGGAGTCAGTGACATAAGCAGTACCAGGAGTCAGTGAACATAGAGTCAGTACCAGGGAGTCAGTGAACATAGAGTCAGTACAGGGAGTCAGTGTACATAGAGTCAAGTAGCAGGAGTCAGTACATAGACCCAGTACCAGGAGTCAGTGTATATAAAGAGTCTAGTGAGTGACATAGATCAGTACCAGGGAGTCAGTGTATATATAGAGTCTAGTGAGTGTACATAAAGCCAGTACCAGGGAGTCAGTACCAGGGAGTCAGTGTATATATAGAGTCTAATGAGTGTACATCGAGTCAGTACCCAGGGAGCCAGTGTACATAGAGCCAGTAACCAGGGAGTCAGTGTGTATATAGAGTCTATGAGTGTACATAGAGTCAGTACAGGGAGTCAGCTGTGTATATGTATATATAGAGTCTAGTGAGTGTACATAGAGTCTAGTACCAGAGTCAGTGATATATAGTCTAGTGAGTTACATAGAGTCATACCAGGGGAGTCCAGTGTGTGTTATGTATATATGAGAGTCTAGTGAGTGTACATAGAGCATACCAGGAGTCAGTATATAGAGTCAGTACCAGGGAGTCAGTGTATATATAGAGTCTAGTGAGTGTACATAGAGTCAAGTACCAGGAGTCAGTGTACATAGAGTCAGTACCAGGGAGTCAGTGTATATATAGAGTCTAGTGAGTGTACAAGAGTCAGTACCAGGGAGTCAGTGTGTGTATAGTATATATAGAGTCTAGTGAGTGTAACTAGAGTCAGTACCAGGGAGTCAGTGTATATAGAGTCAGTACCAGGGATGTCAGTTACATAGAGCCAGTACCAGGGAGTCAGTGTATTAAAGAGTCTAGTGAGTTGATATAGAAGTCAGTACCAGGGAGTCAGTGTATATATAGAGTCTAGTGAGTGTACATAGAGCCAGTACCAAGGGAGTCAGTACCAGGGAGTCTGAGTTAGTAGTATAGAGTCTAGTAGTGTACATAGAGTCAGTACCAGGGAGTCAGTGTAACATGGTAGACCGAGGTACCAGGGGAGTCAGTGTGTATATAGAGTCTAGTGAGTGTACCATAGAGTCAGTACCAGGGAGTCAGTGTGATATAGAGTCAGTGTACAAGTCATACCAGGAGTCAGTGTATATATAGAGTCTAGTGAGTGTACATAGAGTCAGTACCAGGGAGTCAGTTGTATATGTATATATAGTCTGTGAGTGTACATAGAGTCAGTACCAGGAGTCGAGTGTAGGGTATAGAGTCAGTACCAGGAGCAGTGATATATAGAGGTCTAGTGAGTGTACATAGAGTCAGTACCAGGAGTCAAGCATGTACATTATAGATCGTACCAGGAGTCAGTTATATATAGAGTCTATGAGTTACATTAGAGTCATACCAGCGATCCGGTGTGTAATGTATATATAAGTCTATGAGTGACATAGAGTCAGTACCAGGATCAGACAAAACAAATAAGATTAATAATATATAAAGGGGTCAATGTAAAGTCCTTAGAGTCAACTATTGCAAGTGAGAGTATTTCAATCAACGCACACTTGGCAATAACCTCTTCACAATTACATGGTCAATAGTTGGGGGTCACCCAAAAAGCATTGAGTGTCGGCCTTACACAATGACGAATAGTGACAGGATGCCAACGGACTAGGTTAGGTGCCAGAGTAGCATGGGGAACTTCATCCAATGCACAGAGAGCGGTTAGTGACGAGCAGCATGGGAATTCATCCAATGAACAGACAGAGAGGGTTAGGGCCGAGCAAGCATGGAACTTCATCCAATGGCACAGAGAGGTTAGGGTGACGAGCAGCATGGGAACTTCATCCAATGGCACAAGAGGGTTAGGTGAGTGTGTGTGTGTGTCATCATTGTGTGTGTGTCATCATAATGTGTGTGTCATCAATGTTTGTGTGTGTGTGTCATCAATGTTTGTGTGTGTCATCAATGTTTGTGTGTGTGTCATCAGTAGTCTGAAAGGCCGTAAACTTTCTGTGACAGGAAAGATGTAAGCCTTTCTGGGGTAGAGGAGGTGGGTTTCCCTGCTAGGTTAAGGGGCTCTTTTTGTTTACGGGGGTGAATGATTTTCTAGTTGTAGTTCTGTTGATTGTGTAGATGGAGGGAAGTTGATGGTTGTTGTGTTTCTGAGTTGTTTCTTACTGTCCTGTGGGGGAGAACTGAGCTCAGTATGTTCCTGTGTCTCTCTCTCTCTGTGTCTCTCGCTCTCTCTGTGTCTCTCTCTCTGTGTGTCTCTCTCTCTCTGTGTGTGTCTCTCTCTCTGAAAGACAGATTTTCACCTTGTCAGCTCGGGGATTTGATCTTGCAACCTTTCGGTTACTAGTCCAACACTCTAACCACTACGCTACCTGCCGCCCAGTCCTCTAACTAGATACCAAAGTGTCTTATGTTCTTAGTCAATGTTCTCTTTCTATCTTATATTGTGTTTTCTGTTTGCCTGGGTGTCAATCTGTTTATGCTTTCTCGCCAAACGTGACAATGTTTGGCGTGGCAAAGTGTGACAAGGACATGGCAAGATGGCACCAACAGATGTGGGACCCACCAGGCTAGTGTGTTCTGTATTTAATTTAGGAGGTGCGTAGTCTTCTGTGTATAGATTTGATTCATGTGCTGTCTGTACCTTCTCAGTTTGTTGTTTTTTGTTCATATTTATTTTCTTACCCTCGCCACCCTGCCTTGCCCCTGATCCGAGGGCGTGTGCTCCTCAGATTGACGAGTCCGGTGAGGGGGTAGACATGGTGGTGCTGTGCCACCCTGCCAGCGAAGTAGACATGGATCTCTACACACCAGAGCTGCTATTCCACCAGCAGCCTCTAGAGGCACCAGTAAGCTCAGTGCTGCAGCGTGCAGATGGAGAGGCACATACTGGCTCTGTCCAGCAGGGGGAGCCATTAGCTCTGTCACAGATTCACTGCATGCACTCAGAGGTTCACAGAAGAAGCATGCAGACCACGATGGCAAGATGTGATAGCATATTGTTGTGGCAAATCAAATCAAATCAAATCAAATTTTATTAGTCACATACACATGGTTAGCAGATGTTAATGCGAGTGTAGCGAAATGCTTGTGCTTCTAG
>NW_019943164.1:289223-291755 GCF_002910315.2 Salvelinus sp. IW2-2015
TAGCCTATTTAGCATCTGATACATTCATAACAGGTAGCCTATTTAGCATCTGATACATTCATAACAGGTAGCCTATTTAGCATCTGACACATTCAAACCGAACCAGTGGAAGAAGAGTGGACGCCGTTCTTAGTGCTGCTCTGGCTTCTTCCCTTTCTATTCTCTATTCCTTCTCCAACAAAACACTCCAATGCTTTTGTCTTAAACTTTTTTGGGATTGTGTTGATTTATTTTTTATTTTTACATGAGTTAATCTATCATGTCAATCTTTTGCAAGTTTTCTTGCTAATGTGTGCATGCTAGACTGGAGGTACTTTGACCCTGTGGCTGTCCGTTCAGGATGCTCAGAAACTCTCAACTGACCTCTGAACTATGACACGTACTATTAGAACACATAGACATACACATGGCCAGAGAGGGAGAGACGAAGGGAGACGGTTTACTCCGCCCAAAATACAGTGGAAAGAATTCAGACCCCTTGTCTTTTTCCACATTTTGTTACGTTACAGCCTTATTGTAAAATGGATTAAAATCTACAGTACACACAATGTCCCATAATCTACAGTACACACAATAACCCATAATGACAAAGCAAAAACAGGTTTTTAAAAGATTTTGCAAATGTATAAAAAATATAAAACTGAAATATCACCTTTACGTAAGTATTCAGACCCTTTACTCAGTACTTTATTGAATCACCTTTGGCAGCAATTACAGCCTTGAGTCTTATTGGGTATGATGCTAAAAGCTTGGTACACCTGTATTTGGGGAGTTTCTCCCATTCTTCTCTGCAGATCCTCTCAAGCTCTGTCAGGTTGGATGGGGAGCGTTGCTGCGCAGCTATCTTCAGGTGTCTCCAGAGATGTTCGATCGGGTTCAAGTCTGGGCTCTGGCTGGACTTGAGGACTCAAGGACATTCAGAGACTTGTCCCGAAGCCAATCCTTTGTTGTCTTGGCTGTGTGCTTAGGGTCGTTGTCCTTTTGAAAGGTGAATCTTCGACCCAGTCTGGGGTCCTGAGCGCTTTGGAGCAGGTTTTCATCAAGGATCTCTCTGTACTTTGCTCCGTTCATCTTTCCCTCTATCCTGACTAGTATCCCAGTCCCTGCCGCTGAAAAACATCCCCACAGCGTGATGCTGCCACCACCATGCATCACCGTAGGGATGGTGCCAGGTTTCCTCCAGATGTGATGCTTGGCATTCAGGCCAAAGAGTTCAATCTTGGTTTCATCAGACCAAAAGAATCTTGTTTCTCATGGTCTGAGAGTCCTTTAGGTGCCTTTTTGGCAAAACTCTAAAGCAGCTGTCATGTGCCTTTATTACTGAGGAGTGGCTTTCGTCTGGCCACTCTACCATAAAAGCCTGATTGGTGTGAGTGCTGCAGAGATGTTCGTCCTTCTGGAAGGTTCCTCCCTCCCAAAATTCAAACCGAACGAGAGGACTTTGGAATTCTTCGGAGAGACATCCGGGTTCTTGGTCGACCTTCCCTGACCGGCCCTTCTCCCAATTGCTCAGTTGCTCAGAGACAGTCTCTCTCTCTCTCTTTGTCTCTCCTCTCTCTTTTGTCTTCACCTCTTCTTTCTTCTCTCTCTCTCTCTCTCTCTCCTCTCTCCTCGTCTCTCTCTCTTCTCTCTCTTCTCTCTCTTCTTCTCTCACTCCTCTCTCTTCTGCTCTCTCTCACTTCTCTCTCTCCTCTTTGTCTTCTCACTCTCTCTTCTCTTTGTCTCTCCCTCATTCGGATTCTTCTCTCTTTCTTGTCTCTCACTCCACTCTCTCTCTCTCCGTCTTTGTTTCTCTCTTTGTCTCTCTCTCAATTCTCTCTCTCTCCTCTTATTCCTTCATTCAATTCATTTCAATTTCAATTTCAGGGGCCTTTATTGGCATGGGAAACATGTGTTAACTATGTGGCGCCAAAGCAATGAGGTAGATATTATACAATAAGTGAAATAAACGAATAAATAGTATCAAATAATAAATAAAAGTATTAAAAATATTTATAAAAATTAATGTAAATTCAGTAACATTACACTAGAGTCAAAGCATAACTCAAGTTATATGTATACTGTGTTTAACAATGTACAAATGGTTTAAAGCATCACCAGTTAAAAAATAATAAGCATAAATATGGGTTGTATTTACAATGGGTTTGTTCTTCACTGGTCTGCCCTTTTGCTTTTTTTTTCTTTTCTACCTTCACCGCCCACCCCCTTCTCCCCGTCCAGCACCCCATCCCCCGCCGTTCCCTCCTTACCCACACTCGCCCCCCACCCCGAAAAAGCCTTTCCCCCTCCTCCGCCCCATCCCCGCCGCCTTCCCTTTCTCCCCTCCTCCCCACGTCGTCCCCGCACCCCGACGGACCGACGTCCTGCTCCCCCTCCGACCATCGCCCCCCACTCTCGCGCCCACCTCCCGACTCCACGCCCCCCCGGCTACGTCCAACAGGTCACAAATGCTTGCTGCTGTGAATGGCACACTGTGGAAGTTTTTCCAGTAAGATATGGGGAGTTTATTCATTGGATGGATTTGTTATATAT
>NW_019943164.1:293023-299455 GCF_002910315.2 Salvelinus sp. IW2-2015
TACAGGAATGGTTATGTTGTTGTGTTGGAGGGACTACAGGAATGGTTTATGTGTTGTGTTGTGAGGACTAAGGATGGTATGGTTGGGAGGACTAAGGAATGTTATGTGTTGTGTTGGGAGGTACAGGAATGGTTATGTGTTGGGAGGACTAAGGAATGGTTATGTGTGTGGGGGAGGACTAAAGGAATGATTATGTGTTGTGTTGGGAGGACTAAAGGATGGTTATGTGTTGTGAGGATAAGGAATGGTTATGTGTTGGGAGGACTAACAGAATGGTTATGTGTTTGGTTGGGAGGACTACAGGAATGGTTATGTGTTGGGAGGACCTACAGGAATGTTATGTGTTGTGTTGGGAGGACTACAGGAATGGTTATGTGTTGGGAGGACTACAGGAATGGTTATGTGTTGTGTTTGGGAGGACTCACAGGAATGGTTATGTGTTGTGTTGGGAGGATAAAGGATGGTTATGTGTTGGGAGGACTACAGAATGGTTATGTGTTGTGTTGGGAGGACTACAGGAATGGTTATGTGTTGTGTTGGGAGGACTAAAGGAATGGTTATGTTTGTGTTGGGAGGATAAGGAATGGTTATGTGTTGTGTTGGGAGGACTACAGGATGGTTATGTGTTGTGTTGTGAGGACTACAGGAATGGTTATGTGTTGTGTTGTGAGGACTACAGGAATGGTTATGTGTGGGAGGACTAAAGGAATGGTTATGTGTTGTGTTGGGAGACTAAAGGAATGGTTATGTGTTGGGAGGACTACGGAGGTTATTGTGTGGGGAGGCTAAAGGAATGATTATGTGTTGTGTTGGAGGACTAAAGGAATGTTATGTGTTGTGAGGACTACAGGAATGGTTATGTGTTGGGAGGACTACAGGAATGGCTTATGTGTTGTGTTGGGAGGACTAAAGGAGGTTATGTGTTGGAGGATAAGGAATGGTTATGTGTTGTGTTGGGAGGACTACAGGAATGGTTATGTGTTGGGGGACTACAGGAATGGTTATGTGTTGTGTTGGGAGGACTACAGGAATGGTTTATGTGTTGTGTTGGAGGACTAAGGATTGGTTATGTGTTGTGTTGGGGACTAAAGGAATGGTTATGTGTTGTTGGGAGGACTACAGGAATGGTTATGTGTTTGTGTTGGGAGGACTACAGGAGTGGTTATGTGTTGGGAGGAATACAGGAATGGTTATGTGTTGTGTTGGGAGGACTACAGGATGGTTATGTGTGTGTGAGGACTAAAGGAATGGTTATGTGTTGTGTTGGGAGGACTACAGGAATGGTTATGTGTTGGGAGGACTAAGGAATGGTTATGTGTTGTGTTGGGAGGACTAAAGGAATGGTTAGGCGACCACTAGGATTAGCGATCCATTGAGCCTTAGCCTGTACAGGCGCCTCAGCCTGGCCCAGATAGGACAATCCTCCTGGGGGTCGGCCCGCTGGATTAAAGCCTGTTATGGAGCAACCTGGTCTGGGCTAGAGGAGGAGTACCATCACCGCCTCAAAACAACAACTGACATTAACCTGTACATTATATTATAAAAACTGCACTCATTCAGCCTACTTTGCCTGCAAATATCCTTTACTATGTCATATTGTTGTTGCTTTAAATCAGTGATTTCCTCTGTACTGTATGTATGTATTGTGATTGCTGCTAAATCAATTCAGCCGTTGAGGACATTAAAGTTTTCTGAACGAACATCAAACTAGTTCAGGGGCGCCAAGTGGGACAACCCTCTGGTCCTGGAGAGGGTTTCAGGGAATGCATGGTTTTGTTCCACCATAGCACTACCCACCTAATTGAAGTAATCAGAGCTGGGCTGGAACCCAGTCAGCGTCCACACAGAAGCTCTGAACGACTGCAGTTACTCTTCTGAGCTACATGCTGTTGAGTTGTAGATGGTAGGAATACATGTCAAACATCAGTCTGATTGTTTCAGCTGACTGACAAGATATGACCCAATGAATCCACGTACTCAGACTACATGCTATCAGATATGACCTAGAGTCCTCAATGAACCCCACGTACTCAGACTACATACTATCAGATATGATCTTAGACGTCCTCAATGAACCCCACGTACTCAGACTACATACTATAGATATGACCTAGATGTCCTCAATGAACCCCACGTACTCAGACTACATACTATCAGATATGACCTTAGACGTCCTCAATGAACCCACGTACTCAGACTACATACTATCAGATATGACCTAGACGTCCTCAATGAACCCCACGTACTCAGACTACATACTATCAGATATGACCTTAAACGTCCTCAATGAACCCCACGTACTCAGACTACATGCTATCAGATATGACCTTAGACGTTCCTCAATGAACCCACGTACTCAGACTACATACTATCAGATATGACTTAGACGTCCTCAATGAACCCCACGTACTCAGACTACATCTATCAGATATGACCTTAGACGTCTCAATGAACCCCACGTACTCAGACTACATGCTATCAGATATGACTTAGACGTCTCAATGAACCCCACGTACTCAGACTACATACTATCAGATATGACCTTAGACGTCATCAATGAACCCCACGTACTCAGACTACATACTATCAGATATGACCTTAGACGTCCTCAATGAACCCCACGTACTCAGACTACATCTATCAGATATACCTTAGACGTCATCAATGAACCCACGTACTCAGACTACATACTATCAGATATGGCTATAGCCACAGTACATACTATCAGATATGGCTATAACCACAGTACATACTATCAGATATGGCTATAGCCACAGTACTCTATCGTATGAGCCACAGTACATCCTATCAGATATGGCTATACCACAGTACATACTATCAGATATGGCTATAGCCACAGTACATACTATCAGATATGGCTATAGCCACAGTACATACTATCAGATATGGCTATAGCCACAGTACATACTATCAGATATGGTTATAGCCACAGTACATACTATCAGATATGGCTATAGCCACATACATACTATCAGATATGGTATAGCCACAGTACATACTATCAGATATGGTTATAGCCACAGTACATACTATCAGATATGGTTATAGCCACAGTACTTGCTATCAGATATGGTTATAGCCACAGTACTTGCTATCAGATATGGTTATAGCCACAGTACATACTATCAGATATGGTATAGCCCACAGTACATACTATCAGATATGGCTATAGCCACAGTACATACTATCAGATATGGCTATAGCCACAGTACATACTATCAGATATGGCTATAGCCACAGTACTTGCTATCAGATATGGTTTATAGCCACAGTATTTGCTATCAGATATGGTTATAACGCACAGTACATATATCAGATATGTGTTATAGCCACAGAACATACTATCAGATATGGCTATAACAAGTACATACTATCAGATATGGTTATAGCCACAGAACATACTATCAGATATGGTTATAACCACAGTACATCCTATCAGTATTGGTTATAGCCACAGAACATACTATCAGATATGGCTATAACCACAGTACATACTATCAGATTATGGCTATAAGCCATCAGTACTTTGCTATCAGATATGGTTATAGCCAACAGTACTTTTGGGCCCTATTAATATGTTATAAAACAGTACATACTTCACCAGTCCTCCCAACACAACACATAACCATTCCTTTAGTCCTCCCAACACAACACATAACCATTCCTTTAGTCCTCCCAACACAACACATAACCATTCCGTTAGTCCTCCCAACACAACACATAACCATTCCGTTAGTCCTCCCAACACAACACATAACCATTMATTTAGCTGTTCCCTCACAACAACTCCCAGTTTCTGAAATACCAGTTCAGGAGGGGAGAAACTAAATTGATAAAAGGTCAAAGGTCAGCTATAACAACGACTATACTTCATGAAGAGATCAACATCAGGTCAATAAAAAAGATCAACCATATTCTACACATCCATTCAGTGTTCTGACGTTCTGTTTCCAGGCCTGGTACAATCAACTATCCGTCTCAAACAAAAAACCAACCACACAAAATAGTAAAGCTGGCAAGTAAAATCAGTGGGGTATAGTCTTGTGAACATGATGGAAGCACTGTTCTTGGAGAGAAGGGTGTGAACAGGAGTAAGGATTTCTACCGACCTCACACACCCACTCCACCAGGAGGACCGGCTCAAACCTGCTCTTGAAGCAATAAAACTTGCCAACTTTGATTGTGTGCAATGGCATTTTTTCCATTTTATTTAACTAGCCAAGTCATTTAAGAACAAAATTTTATTTACATTGACGGCCTACCAAAAGGCAAAAGGCCTCCTGCGGGGACAGGGGCTGTCACGTCTGCTCCTGCTCGTCCCCTCCGGCGTACGACGTCGCCAGAGTACTAACCACCGGTCCTGGGATTCATCATTACACACACCTGGCACCCATCATTACGCGCATCTGTGAATCATTATGATTCACATTATGATTCACACCTGGACTCCATTACCTTCATCATTTCCTCTCCTTTATATGTCACTCTCCCAGGTTCACTCAYCAGTTGGTATTGTTCTTCTGTATCGGCGTTCTGCCTTATGTTAGTGTCGTGTTCTTGGTTTTGTTGTTTTATTAAAACGTTTCACCTGCTTCCGACTCACCCCCCCATCATTACAGGGACTGGGATTAAAAATAGATACAATATAAATATAGGACAAAACACACATCACGACGAGAGAGACCAAAGACAACATAGCAAGGCAGCAACACAACATAACAACAACATGGTATTTGCACAAAACATGGTACAAACCTTATTGGACACAGACAACAGCACAAAGGGTAAGAGATAACGATACATCACACAAAGCAGCCACAACAGTCAGTAAGAATGCCCATGATTGAGTCTTTGAATGAAGAGATTGCAGAGTGATCATTTAGCAGTGATATAATCATTGATTTTTGCTGTGTCACACCAAGCAAAGTTGACAACTTTGATTGTGTGTAATATAAATGAATGGAATTTGACTTATTCATAGTGCATACCATAGAGAGGGTTAAAGGGAAACATGATTAACGTTCATGTTCACATGGAACCCCAAACTAGAGGCCAGACNTAGTCCTCCCAACACAACACATAACCATTCCTGTAGTCCTCCCAACACAACACACAGCCATTCCTGTAGTCCTCACAACACAACACATAGGTCAAAGGTCAGCTATAACAACGACTATACTTCATGAGGAGATCAACATCAGGTCAATAAAAAAGATCAACCATATTCTACACATCCATTCAGTGTTCTGACGTTCTGTTTCCAGGCCTGGTACAATCAATTATCCGTCTCAAACAAAAAACCAACCACACAAAATAGTAAAGCTGGCAAGTAAAATCAGTGGGGTGTAGTCTTGTAAACATGATGGAAGCACTGTTCTTGGAGAGAAGGGTGTGAACAGGAGTAAGGATTACTACCGACCTCACACACCCACTCCACCAGGAGGACCAGCTCAAACCTACTCTTGAAGCAATACAACTTGCCAACTTTGATTGTGTGCAATGTCATTTTTAAAATTTGATTTAACTAGCCAAGTCATTTAAGAACAAATTCTTATTTACATTGACGGCCTACCAAAAGGCAGAAGGCCTCCTGCGGGGACAGGGGCTGTCCCGTATGCTCCTGCTCCTCCCCTCCGGCGTACGACGTCGCCAGAGTACTAACCACCGGTCCTGGGATTCATCATTACGCACACCTGGCACTCATCATTACGCGCATCTGTGAATCATTATGATTCACATTATGATTCACACCTGGACCCCATTATCTTCATCATTTCCTCTCCTTTATGTGTCCCTCTCCCAGGTTCACTCACCAGTTGGTATTGTTCTTGTGTATCGGCTTTCTGCCTTATGTTAGCGTCGTGTTCTTGGTTTTGTTGTTTTATTAAAACGTTTCACCTGCTTCCGGCTTACCTCCCCATCATTACAGGGACTGGGATTAAAAATAAATACAATATAAATATAGGACAAAACACACATCACGACGAGAGAGACCGAAGACAACATAGCAAGGCAGCAACACAACATAACAACAACATGGTATTTGCACAAAACATGGTACAAACCTTATTGGACACAGACAACAGCACAAAGGGTAAGAGATAACGATACATCACACAAAGCAGCCACAACAGTCAGTAAGAATGCCCATGATTGAGTCTTTGAATGAAGAGATTGCAGAGTGATCATTTAGGAGTGATATAATCATAGATTTTTGCTGTGTCACACCAAGCAAAGTTGAAAACTTTGATTGTGTGTAATATAAATGAATGGAATTTGACTTATTCATAGTGCATACCATAGAGAGGGTTAAAGGGAAACATGATTAACGTTCAGTCCTGGCTGTGAAGAAAATACTATGCTAGTCCTTGGCTGTGAGAAAAAAAACTATGCTAGTCCCTGGCTGTGAGA
>NW_019943164.1:300062-309323 GCF_002910315.2 Salvelinus sp. IW2-2015
GTTCATGTTCACATGGAACCCCAAACTAGAGGCCAGACATGTTCATTGTGTCATAGACAGTACTGATTTAGCGTGTGTGTGTGTGTGTGTGTGTGTGTGTTGTGTGTGGTGTTGTGTGTGTGTGTGTGTGGTGTGTGTGTGTGTGTGTGTGTGTGTGTGTGTGTGTGTGTGTGTGTGTGTGTGTGTGTGTGTGTGTGGGGGGGGGTTACAATTAGGGTTAGGGTTACAATTATGGTTAGGCGTAAGAGTTAGGGTTAGCGAAAATGTTGAATTGTAATACATTTTTTAGTAAAAATAGTAAAACAAATGTGTGTTGTGTGTGACGTACAGCGCAGGCAGCAGACCCCTAGCCAAGGCCTACAGTGTACTTACTGCTGCTCTTCATTAGGCTGGTAAATCCCTCTCGTTCTATTAGCTTTATTGTTCCCTGCTCCATGGTATCAGACCTGGGTCTAATACTGTACGTCAATTACATTAGCGCTCCGTCCCAAATAGCACCCTATTTCCCTATGTGGGTGCCACTACTTTAGACCAGGTCACATAGCTTGATTTAGCAGGGTGAGTGACAGGATGTACTTTTGGGACTATTCTGTTTGATTCCATGTGATTGGGAAGTTAATTTAAAGGGAAAGTTCACCCAAATTACAAAATGACACATTGGTTTCCTTACCCTGTGAGCAGTCTATGAACAAGGTATGACAGCAATCCATGTTTTGGTTATCATTATCATTATCATCTCATTGAGGGGGAACATTAGGAGACTGAATGTTGTTATAGAATGAGGAGAGAGAGAGAAGAGAGAGAGGAGAGGAGAGAGAGAGAAGAGAGAGATAGAGAGAGAGAGAGAGAGAGAGACGAGAGAGAGACAGAGAGAGACAGAGAGAGACAGAGAGAGTGAGTCAGAAAGAGAGTTTTGGAACTTTAGTGAGTGTATTGTAAAGTTTACTGTTAATTTTATATTGCTTATTTTCAGTTTTGTTTATTATCTACTTCACTTGCTTTGGCAATGTTAACTTATGTTTCCCATGCCAATAAAAGCCCTTAAATTGAATTTAATTGAGAGAGAGAAAACAGACAGAGAGACAGAGACAGGAGAGAGAGAGAGAGAAGAGAGAGAGAGACAGAGAGAGGAGAGAGAGAGAGAGAGAGACGAGAGAAGAGAGACGGAGAGAGAGAGAGAGAGAGAGAGAGAGAGAGAGAGAGAGAAGAGAGAGAGGAGAGAAGAGAGAGAGAGAGAGAGAGAGAGAGAAGAGAGAGAGAGAGAGATCCTATTATCTGTAAATTACCTGTACTCTCCTGACATCTCCTGCGTGGAATAGATCTCTCTCTAAAAAACTATGCTAATGCTAGTCCCTTGGCTGTGAGAAAAAAACTATGCTAATGCTAGTCCCTTGGCTGTGAGAAAAAAACTATGCTAGTCCCTTGGCTGTGAGAAAATACTATACTAATGCTAGTCCCTTGGCTGAGAGAAAATACTATGCTAATGCTAGTCTCTTGGCTGTGAGAAAGGACTATGCTAATGCTAGTCCCTTGGCTGTGAGAAAAAAACTATGCTAGTCCCTTGGCTGTGAGAACATACTATGCTATTGCTAGTCTCTTGGTTGTGAGAAAGACTATGCTAATGCTAGTCTCTTGGCTGTGAGAAAAGACTATGCTAATGCTAGTCTCTTAGCTGAGAGAAAAGACTATGCTAGTCTCTTGGCTGTGAGAAAAGACTATGCTAATGCTAGTCTCTTGGCTGAGAGAAAAGACTATGCTAATGCTAGTCTCTTGGCTGAGAGAAAATACTATGCTAATGCTAGTCTCTTGGCTGTGAGAAAATACTATGCTAATGCTAGTCCCTTGGCTGTGAGAAGATACTATGCTAATGCTAGTCCTTGGCTGAGAGAAAGACTATATGCTACTGCTAGTTCTCTGGCTGTGAGAAAAAAAAACTATGCCAATGCTAGTCTCTTGGCTGTGAGAAAAGACTATGCTAATGCTAGTCCCTTGGCTGAGAGAAAGACTATGCTAATGCTAGTCCCTTGGCTGAGGAGAAAAACTATGCTAATGCTAGTCCCTTGGCTGAGAGATAAGACTATGCTACTGCTGTCTCTTGGCTGTGAGAAAAAAACTATGCCCAATGCCAGAAAAATTTCTGTCCAAGTGCCACCCACACATAACCAAGGTCACACATAACCGGTCAAAACTAACCAGTCACACATAACCGTCACACATAACCAGTCACACATAACCAGTCAGACCAAAACTGCTGATTACGACTTCTTGGTGCTTCATCAGGGTTTGTTGTTTCAACAAAACAAATCGAAGAGAGGGTCAATTGACAAACAGAAAACACATTCCCTCCTTTCCCAGTATCAAAGGCCTTTTTATATCTTCTATTATGGACCTTACCTTAACGAGGCAAGTTTATTTTGTTTGGATATGGTTCAATACGGGTGACTGTTATTGTGGTGTCAGGAAAAGGTGATACATGACCTCCATCATTCTAGGATGTGGACATGGTAAAGAAAAATCTCTTAATTTCTGCCCATTTTTTTTGCACGTCTTTGCACTTCTCATACAGCTGCAACTGTATGTGCATTTGTAATTAAGACTCTTTCTGTTGAAGTTGGGCTCTGGGATGGTGCAGCTGTTGAGAATGTGAGCTTATGGTTGTGTGGAGGAAAGGGATTGAGTGTATGGAGTTGTGTGGGTGTCCCCAGCTGTTGCGAGGAGTAAAATATGTTAGGGACAATATTAGATGATTCACAATATTGTTTGCTAATTTAATTAGTCTTCTTGGTCCTGTGAGAAAATGCAAGACTAATGCTAATTTTGACTTTATGAGTCCCTTGTGGCTGAGAGATATAATACTTTATGCTAATGCTAGTCCACTTGGCTAGAGGAACAAGACTATGCTATGCGTGAGTTCTGTAGAAGATCTAATCTAGTCTTGTGAGAGAAGACTAAAAAGGCTAGTCTTGCGGCGTCAAAGGAAGTGCCAGTAGGAATAGGAGCATTTAGGACACCATTCTGCGATACCTTCGATTAGGTAATAGATGACAGCAGCAAGTATTTTGTACAATGTAATCTCTGTTTGATTGATGTGTTAAACCCTTGATAATTAAGCACCTGTTTCACACACTAAGGTACACTGTCTCACAATGAAATCTAATTCTTAATTTCAACCAATTATTTGCAATAGAATACATTTTTAAGGAAACTCAACACTTTGGTTCCTACCCTGTCACAACAACTTCTACTGTACCTGTTGTTTTCATTAGTTGTCATGGCAAACAACACCAACCATAGAATCAGAACACTCATTGTATTTCTATGATCCCAACAGTTCACCCAAGTGTTTTGATCTAAATCGCAAGTMAAATCTCAATCCCAATATTTGGTTAAARAAAGGTTTGCTGAAAGGTCTTGATACCTGAAAGAGTATATATCCATATACCTGGCACTGATCACTGCATRCAGTATCAGATGACCAGATGGMCAAAAGTAGTGTACTAWACACTGAGTGTACAACTCAATATTGGAAAGKTGTTCTTAATGTTTTGTACACTCAGTGWATAGGGAATAGGGTGCCATTTGAGACGACATCAACAAGCCCAAATAACACAATGATCGTTTTCAGTTGAACGATAGAATGAGATCATGTTCATCTTTATCATCTCAAATGTAACATGTAAAATGTACTCGTTTTTTATGAACAGGAACAGTCAGTCCTGTATTACTAATAGTAACAAAGCAACTCAGACTGTCACGCCCTGACCATAGTTTGCTTTGTATGTTTCTATGTTTTGGTTGGTCAGGGTGTGATCTGAGTCGGCATTCTATGTTGTATGTCTGGTTTGTCTATTTCTATGTGTTTGGCCTGATATAGTTCTCAATCAGAGACAGGTTGTTTTGCGTTGTCTCTGATTGGGAACCATATTTAGGTAGCCTGTTTTGTATTGTGGGTTGTGGGTTATTGTCTATGTGTTAGTTGCTTGTGTCTACACTATTATATATAGCGTTATGTTCGTTTTGTTGTTTGTATTAGTTTGGTTAGGTTTTCTTCTTAAATAAATAGAAGAATGTATTCACTTCACGCTGCGCCTTGGTCCTCCTCTCTTCCTCCATACGACGAACGTGACACAGAGTGGGAGTGGTGATCTAGAATCAGTTTTGCCTTTAATATCATAATGAATACAATTATATGGACAGCGGGACCTGATCCTAGATCAGCACTCCTACTCTGAGACACTTTATGAATACAGGCTCTGGGATGGCCAGCCCTCCTCCTACCAGCAGACCTTTATTCTACTGATCAGCTGCTAGTCAGGACCTTGATCAGTACAGGGTATGTACCAGTAGGCCTTTATTATTCTACTGTAGAATAGAATAGATACTTTATTGCCAATTGCTGGAAATTGTTAATTTTGCTGTCAGGGTAAACTATCTCACATTTTTGTTATTTGTTATTTAATTAGGATCCCCATTAGCAAGGCCGGATTACCGAACGGGCACGCAGGGTTGGGGGCACCCTGGAGGTCGCCCCCCCCCCTCCAGATAGCATACTATGAACACATCGGTTGGGGGCCCCCTGGAGGGGGGCCCCTCCAGATAGCATATGAACACGTCATAAGCCATGACAAAAGAATTGCAGGAATTTAAAACTGCAGCATGTTCTCTCAGTCTCATTGCAAAATGTATAGAATAGCTATTGCAGCAGTTGCTCTTCCTGGGGTCCACACAGAACATAAAACATGACATAATACAGAACATTAATAGGCAAGAACAGCTGAAGGACAGAGATACATACATTTAAAATAAGAATAAAGAAATTTAAAAAAAAAGGTCCTGTTTTGACATCTGTGCTCTCTATACAGGAAACTCTTTGATGAAGGTGTAGCATACCCTAGTCATACCCTAGTCGTACCCTAGTCGTACCCTAGTCATACCCTAGTCGTACCCTAGTCGTACCCTAGTCGTACCCTAGTCGTACCCTGGTCGTACCCTAGTCGTACCCTAGTCGTACCCTAGTACAGTGGTATTCAAAGTGGGGGTCGAGACCCTAGGTGAGTCGCGTGGGAATTGCAGTGGGAATTGCAGTGGGGATTGCAGTGGGGATTGCAGTGGGGATTGCAGTGGGGATTGCAGTGGGGATTGCAGTGGGGATTGCAGTGGGAATTGCAGTGGGGATTGCAATGGGGATTGCAGTGGGGATTGCAGTGGGGATTGCAGTGGGGATTGCAGTGGGGATTGCAGTGGGNATTGCAGTGGGGATTGCCAAACTATATAAAAACATACATTTGTATTTTTTTCAATTTTTTTTCAAGATTTCATATTATTGTATGGGACAATAATACAAAATGTTTTTGAAAAATATAATTTGAAAGATATAATTTTATTGAGTAATTTTGATAAGAGAGATGAAAATGTAAAGAACTGAAGGTTATTTGTTGATGTACAGATTTGAAGGTGGGTTGTTTTTTTTTGCAGAACGAATGTCAGAAGGTTACTTCAGTTGACTTTTTAAAAGGACATTCTACTCAAAAATGCAGGAAAGTTAAATTTTTTACAACCAAATCTAAAAAAAATAATAAAAAAAGTAAATGACACGTTATAGAAGGGTCCAGACACCTTTTTTTTGTGATATCACTTGTTATTTTTTTTGTATATATTTTTTTCTTCAACTTCCTCGTCCTTGATCTGCAGTATGGGGCCCTGAAAAACATGAACAAAGGCTCCAGAAACACCCAAATATGTCCTTTTAGAAACACTCTCTGTATAGTGATGCAGGTCTTTAGATGTTGTACACGTGACACTGTCATTCTGAACTTCATGCGCAAGGTTATAATAACGTATGTGTGAATCGAGCCGTTTCCCTTACTCAGCTGTGCAGGCCGGGTGAGTCTGTATAGTATACAGGCTAGCTAAGTTTAATATTAGCAATGTTAGCAAGCTTATCAAGCTAGCTAAAATCTTAATGGTTGAAGAATTGTTATGACTTCAAAAGCACTTGAACACAATCATGTCAGACTTATCACTTCCCAGTGTCCTATTTCTCACGAGCACGTGAAGCCAGCAACAGTGTACCAGAGACAAATACCATAAAATTACCATAAAACATTTGAAATATATCCCAATTTGTGATATTTATTGGTTTAAGCTTAGAGGTAGGCCTAAACAAGACTATTTAACAGTAGGTAGGCTATAACCCATTTTATAATACATTATTTTTGCATTATTTGTTATTGAACAGTATAGGGTCCATTGACAAGAAAGCAATATTAATATTGATMATGTATGCAGTTGATTATTTAGAAAAATTGACAAATGAATGAAAACGTATGATGTAAAATTGATTTAATCACTGATCATAGAGTAAATGACAACAGAACAGGCAGTGTCCACAGGAGCTCCTACAGCTTTAAAAAKAAATACAGGCATACACACCTGTACATTTTCACCCYGAACATATTCTCATCCGGKTTGGGKTTCGGCTCAGAACCCATCCGAATAGAGGCTGTGTGTGAACGTTCTCTGGTCCATTTCAAAGTTCCCTCTGAGCGCTGGATCCGCCCAGCTGGCTGGAGACGCGCTCTGATTAGCCCGTTGAGGCTCATTTGCATTGACGTCAGTAAAGGCTGTAGGTCAATCCTTGCGGCAGCTTTTATTGGACGTGCTGCTGTCAAGCAGTGCCGAAGAATTGGAAGGGCAAACGCTAGAAAGGCAGAGAAAAATACTTAAATAATTCACCATTATGTAGCGAATTTCTGTATTTTGCGTTTATAAAGAACAATCACCTACCTTCCTTTTTGAAAACCGAAACTTGGGGACGCGCAGCGGTCTGTTTTTTATGCGATTGGTCTGATCCAGAGGAGGTACCTCTTCAACAGATCATTTGACAGCACTCTTCATATTTTTTTCAGAAAGAGGAAAAAATTGCAACTCATTTTTACCCAGTTTTCTATCTCTGTCGGGTCGTCTTCAAGCTGACAGTGGATGTCTGAATGAAGATTCTACCAAAAGATTTCTGTTTCGCCTAATTGGTATTTTTTGGCAGATAAATGGCATGTTTTGTCGGACTAAATTGCATTTTGTTGCAAGGGGGAGTCTTGAGATTGGAGCGACAGTCGAGGGGAGCACCATGCAGTGTGAATATTGTAGCCTGTTGATGATGGAGTGTATGAGGCTGGAACAAACTGTCGTGAGAACCGGATTGTGGCCAATGTCTTGAAATGAAGTGGCTAACCAGATAGTCAAAGAAGAACAGTAGTCMAATGGAATTGGATGGTTTTGGATGGGGAGGACGGGTTCAGCAGAAGGCTTATTGGACGGACATGGATACAACTTTTGCTTGAATTCAACCAGAAGACTGACGTTTACTTGAAAAGAGTAAAGTTTTAAAAAAAATACATACATTCAGAGAGAGAGAGCAAATGATGTACGAATCAGAGGCGGGGAAGCCGTGCCATGAAGGATAAATTGGCTCTGGAATATAACCATAGAACAGCGGCGTTCTAAATAACGGGATTCGTGTTAGCAAGAATAAAACGGCGCGTGTAGAAAATCTCTCGAAATTGCTTCATGTAAAAAATAAAAAAAAATCGGAGAGAGGAAATCTGTTTCCTGGTTAGGGGGGGTGGGTGGGTGGGGGGAACATCTATTATTCATGCTTAGTGTTAGGGAAACTGGAGAGAACGTTTAGCATTGCGATTTATAAAGAGGGAGAAAAAGACCTCCAGAAGATATCAGTGGAGAGATACCGAATGACAGTCGTCCAGGTATTGGTAAAGCACTTGAGCTAGAGGGATTGGCTGAAGTGGGGCTGAAGCATGGGCTGTGCTTCAAGCATTCATATCTCCGATAGGGTGGTCTATCAAAGTGGAAAGGAATCAGACGATTCCCAGCAGACCAATACCACTCCTGCCCCAGGACTTCTGATCAAACCCAACACTGTCAAGGTGAGACACACACAGGCCACTCTTCTTGGAGAAGACACACACACACACACACACACACACACACACACACACACACACACACACACACACACACACACACACACACACAGTCTCTCCTTATGTGTTAAGGAGATACTTCCTTCTACAGTACCATCCAATGTATTTCTGATTCAGCGATGTGAGGATGTTGAAGTGGGTGCTGTACGGCATAATGTGGCCATCAAACCTTGTCATGTGCAGTATCAACCTCCTTTTCTGTCTTCCTTTCGGAGAAGTGGATTAGGCGTCAGTCAAATGTATGACCTCGGTGACCCACGCCCCCTCCCTCCACACAGCGCAGGTCGTGGGGTCATACAGAGAGTATTGTTCAGTCTTCCATAACACTATATAGACCGTAAGGCCTAGCCAGGCAGGCAGGCAGCATGGAGGACATACATCTCCTACCACGTCACAGTTTCCCCGGCTATTTTCTCTCATGAATAGATGGCATTTGTTTACAGCTTGTGGTTATTTCATATCCAGCCAACTCTGTGTGTGTGGGAGTAGTTGAAATTCAATCTAACAAGCAGTACAGCATTTTTACAGTTGCATACTGACACATATTGGCCTACAGTATTTTAAACGGGTAATGTTTTCAAATAAAATAGCAGAATGTTATTTGAACCCTGTAAAAATAACAGGTGGACTCCTGTCATGTAGAAGCCCTACACTTCCAGTATGATGATGACGTGTGTGTGTGTGTGTGTGTGCGTGCGCTTGGCAGTACTGTAGTTGATGATAAAGTGTTTGTGTGTGTGTGTGCATAGTGCTTGGCAGTACTGTAGTTGTGTAAATGAAGATACAGTAAACATTACCATGGCCGTTGTTTGATTGAATATTCCCTGTAATCAGAATYGGACCGTCATCTTCATTCACATTAATGCAYGTGGACATGGCCGTTGGGGCTGTAGTGTRGAATGTATTCACTCTGACGTTCGTGTTATTTACTWCACGTCCAGGATGGTAAAGCCACGTCATCGGTCTGTTGGSTCATAAACCAACAAACAGAGACATGTCATCTAATGTGGTCCTGATTTGAAATCTATCAGGACTTTTCTGCCCACACACAGTTTGATMTGGGCATAGAGTACATCCAACTCACAATGTTGATACAGACATGTCATCTAATGTGATAAAAATCACATGACTTTAATCACATCACAATGTCATCTTTTATCTAGGATATAGTACAGTATGTAGGGCCTGTCTTGGCAACACCAACCACAGCAGGTGTAGAGGCAGTATGTAGGCCTGTCAACCACAGCAGGTGTGAGGCCGT